>NC_092153.1:56914129-57214129 GCF_045791955.1 Oncorhynchus clarkii lewisi
CAGCATCAGATAGATGGCCTACACATACAGAGACAGAGGGGCGCTGTATTATTTGGTCTGATTCTTTCTTCGGTGAGATACATTCAGCCTCTGCCAAATTAAAGTCAAATTATGAAACACAGAGAGACGAAAGATAAATTATGTTATATATATATTTTTTAAAATCTTGGTATACACTCAATTTTGGGGAAGCCTGGCTTCCCTTGGAATCCATGAATACACGCCACTGTATATTTCTGTCCAATAGGTTGCCCAGTGTTCTCTCTGTCTATCTGCCTATCCACCCTCTGTGCTGGCCTGAGATAAAACCACCCATTGAGAAGTTAGTTTACTGTGGTCATTAGATCATCTGGGGTCAGGGGTCAGAGGTGGGAGAGGTCTAAGAGCTCCTTAGTGGTCAGTTGCCTCACATCATCCACTAGTACCAACAACTTGTGCTGCTACACAATTTTCACACCAAATGTGCACCCAGTCCAATATAAATGTCAGTTCAGTGTTGGGTTGTTCCACAAAATGAGTGCATTTTGCGTCCCTTTGATATTTTAAGTAGAAATAGTGCACCAATATTGAATTATAAAAGCCTGTTACATTAAATGAAGTGCCCTTTAATATAGACCACATGGAGAATTCAATCAATCAGATTCTTTATATGAATAAAGAATTGCTAAAGTGCCAAAATTCCACAAGTTGACATTTCCCTCCGTACACCCTCTGTGACTTCTAGGAAGATTTTAACCGACTTAACCATAACATATCTCCAAGTTTTCACCATCATGGTAAATGTCTAGTTATTTTGTTGCTTTGACAAAGTAATTTCTGAAAATTATTATTAATTTAATGTGATTAGTTATTACCTCTCTACCTCATTTTAAGCTCAACTCTGTTACATGAACGGAACTCTTGTTTTAATATGATAAAACTATTCCATTTGAAAAATGTTTTTTCAAAAGAAACAAATATAAATAATTACATCTAATAATCAAATCATTGTGTAAAAGCAGGTGAGCTGAATCTAGGCTTCTTGGCCTTATGATTAACGAGACGTGGTGTGATCATAACAACATACAGGAACTCATGTCCTTCTGTTCACCTGACTTAGAATTCCTCACAATCAAATGTCGACTGCATTATCTACCAAGGGAATTCTCTTCGATTATAATCACAGCCGTATATATTCCCCCCCAAGCAGACACATCGATGGCCCTGAACAAACTTTATTTGACTCTATGTAAACTGAAAACCACATATCCTGAGGCTGCATTCATTGTAGCTGGGGATTTTAACAAGGCTAATCTGAAAACAAGACTCCCTAAATTCTATCAGCATATCGATTGCGCAAAAAGGGCTGGTAAAACCCTGGATCATTGTTATTCTAACTTCCGCGACGCATATAAGGCCCTCCCCCGCCCTCATCTCAGAAAAGCTGACCACGACTCCATTTTGTTGCTTCCAGCCTACAGACAAAAACTAAAACAAGAAGCTCCTGCTCTCAGGTCGGTTCAACGATGGTCCAATCAATCTGATTCCACGCTACAAGACTGCTTCAATCACGTGGATTGGGATATGTTCCGCATTGCGTCCAACAAAAACATTGACGAATACGCTGATTCGGTGAGCGAGTTCATTTGAAGGTGCATCGGCGATGTCATACCCACAGCAACGATTAAAACATTAAAGCTATTCCCTCCGCAAGGCAATCAAACAAGCTAAGCGTCAGTATAGAAACAAAATAGAGTTACAATTCAACGGCTCAGACACAAGAGGTATGTGGCAGGGTCTACAGTCAATCACGGATTACAAAAAGAAAATCAGCCCCGTCGCGGACCAGGATGTCTTGCTCCCAGACAGACTAAATAACTTCTTTGCTCGCTTTGAGGACAATACAGTGCCACTGACACGGCCCGCTACCAAAACCTGCGGACTCTCCTTCACTGCAGCAGACGTGAGTAAAACATTTAAACGTGTTAACCCTTGCAAGGCTGCAGGCCCAGGCGGCATCCCCAGCCACGTCCTCAGAGCATGCGCAGACCAGCTGGCTGGTGTGTTTACGGACATATTCAATCAATCCTTATCCCAGTCTGCTGTTCCGACTTGCTTCAAGAGGGCCACCATTGTTTCTGTTCCTAAGAAAGCTAAGGTAACTGAGCTAAACGACTACCGCCCCGTAGCACTCACTTCCGTCATCATGAAGTGCTTTGATAGACTAGTCAAGGACCATATCACCTCCACCCTACCTGACACCCTAGACCCACTCCAATATCCCCAATAGGTCCACAGACAACGCAATCGCAACCACACGGCACACTGCACACTGCCCTAACCCTTCTGGACAAGAGGAATACCCATGTGAGAATGCTGTTCATTGACTACAGCTCAGCATTTAACACCATAGTACCCTCCAAACTCATCATCAAGCTCGAGACCCTGGGTCTCGACCCCGCCCTGTGCAACTGGATACTGGACTTCCTGATGGGCCTCCCCCAGGTGGTGAGGGTAGGTAACAACATCTCCACCCCGATGATCCTCAACACTGGAGCCCCACAAGGGTGCGTTCTGAGCCCTCTCCTCTACTTCGTGTTCACCCACGACTGCGTGGCCATGCACGCCTCCAACTCAATCATCAAGTTTGTGGACGACACTACAGTGGTAGGCTTGATCACCAACAACGACGAGACGGCCTACAGGGAGGAGGTGAGGGCCCTCGGAGTGTGGTGTCAGGAAAATAAACTCACACTCAACGTCAAAAAAACTAAGGAGATGATTGTGGACTTCAGGAAACAGCAGAGGGAGCACCCCCTTATCCACATCGACGGGACAGTAGTGGAGAGTGTAGTAAGTTTTAAGTTCCTCGGCATACACATCAAGGACAAACTGAATTGGTCTACCCACACAGACAGCGTTGTGAAGAAGGCGCAGCAACGCCTCTTAACCTCAGGAGGCTGAAGAAATTTGGCTTGTCACCAAAAGCACTCACAAACTGCACAATCGAGAGCATCCTGTCGGGCTGTATCACCGTCTGGTACGGCAACTGCTCCGCCCACAACCGTAAGGGCAAACTACCGGGGGCAAACTACCTGCCCTCCAGGTCACCTACACCACCCGATGTCACAGGAAGGCCATAAAGATCATCAAGGACAACAACCACCCGAGCCACTGCCTGTTTACCCCGCTATCATCCAGAAGGCGAGGTCAGTACAGGTGCATCAAAGCTGGGACCGAGAGACTGAAAAACAGCTTCTATCTCAAGGCCATCAGACTGTTAAACAGCCACCACTAACATTGAGTGCCAACATACTGACTAAACTCCAGCCACTTTAATAATGGAAATTGATGGAAATTGATGTAAAAAAGGTATCACTAGCCACTTTAAACAATGCCACTTAACATAATGTTTACATACCCTGCATTACTCATCTCATATGTATATGTATATACTGTACTCTATATTATCTACTGCATCTTGCCATCTTTATGTAATACATGTATCACTAGCCACTTTAAACTATGCCACTTTTATGTTTACATACCCTACATTACTCATCTCATACTGTATGTATATACTGTACTCGATACCACCTACTGCATCTTGCCTATGTCGTTCTGTACCATCACTCATTCATATATCTTTATGTACATATTCTTTAGCCCTTTACACTTGTGTGTGTGTATAAGGTAGTAGTTGTGGAATTGTTAGGTTAGATTACTCGTTGGTTATTACTGCATTGTCGGAACTAGAAGCACAAGCATTTCTCATTTCGTTACACTCGCATTAACATCTGCTAACCATGTGTATGTGACAAATAAAATGTGATTTGATTTGATTTGGCTAGTTGCTGGTGTTTTGTGGTGGAAAACAGAGCAGGTCGATGATAACACGTCAACCTTGTTACTCACAGATTGACAGGCTAGAAATGTTTTAACAATTTACATTTTATTCAGCTTGCATTCAACTGCCACTCCCTGTTGAACACAACAGGCTTCCATTCCCTTTTCAGAAGGGGATTTATGGCTGATTTAAAATTAAATTGTCAACCCCGTTATGGTCAACCCTGTTACTTTATTTGTCACTTAACAGGCACTTACCATGGTCTTTTTTTAATGGGAAAACAATTTTTTTTATTGAGTTGAACTTGTTCTCTTTATGACAGAATGTTAAAATTAGGAGAAATCAAACATCTATTATTATCATTTGTTTTTACCAAGTTACACTTCTCAAAAGGCACCGAATTGGTGGAACGACCCATTAGATAATGTTGGAGGAGATATATTTGAAAATGAACCTGTAATCCTGATGTAAATGCTGATGGACATCCCACGCTTGACTTATACAAAGGAAATATATTGCTTTGTTTTTACAAGGATTAGCATAATCCTGTGTGTGTGTGTGTGTGGTGGGGCGAACCGGGGGGGGGGGGGGGGGGGGGGGGGGGGGGTGAACTAGCAAGTTAATGTTTCCTAAACAACTATTGATTTAAAACAACAGAGCGTTACCACAAGTCACAAAGAAAACAGGAGCTGCCTCCACCATTCCAGCACCATTTCAACTTCAACATTTCAACATCATCAAATCACCTCTACTTAGTCTAATACAGTGACAACTTAAAGATACCAAAAACAATTTAGTCCAATCAACGTAAGCTAAATATGATGTGGCTGTCCACGGTTTTGATGTGTGTGTGTGTGTGTCTGTGTGAGTGTTTGTGTGTGTGTTCATGCTACTAGAAAAAACATATTGAATAACTCTATTTGTAGAGAAATTCTAATTTCATCCTCAAGTCCAAATCCTTATCTCCAATTTAATTTAGGAAAGGGACCATTTTAGCTAGCTAGCCACCGGAGGACAACAACACAACGAGATGTAACAATACAAATATTCTCTTTCAATGACGTGTTTCTCTTGATGCGATGTGATAGGAGTGAAGCCAAAGCCAAACTAGCTTCCCTTGACACTTTTTTTTGGTGCACCAGGACCATTCACAGTTAAGCTCACTCAGTTTAGCTCAATGCTGATTGGCTACTATTCTATACTTTTTTTATCAAGGGAGGCCAAATGCTCGCTGGCTTCCCTTGCATTCAATGCTATTGGCTGCAACAGCGCCATACTCTTTATGACCAGACAGCTTCAGACAGATGGCCTACTCATACAGAGACAGGGGGGAGCTGTTTAACTCACTCGGCTGCTTTCTCCGATGAGATACATTCAGCCTCTTGCGAATTTAAGGAAAATTACGAAAATACAGAGACACAAAACATAAATTATTTTTATATGTTTTTGTCTTTTTCTCTTGGTAAATGTTTTGGGGAAGCCTGGCTTCCTTTGGCATCCATGAATGCACGTCACTGGTCAGCAGCAAGTAGTTTTGCAGTTACAACGGCGGGCCCCAGTGGCAATAAATGAATAAAACCAAAAGCTTACCTTGACTTGGAAAAGTTCCAGTGTTGGATAGCCATAGCCAGCTAGCTAACATAGCATCCCTCTCTGTTTGAGCCAGGTGTTTGAGTAGGCTAAACTACTGTTGCAAACTGTATTCGCTAGCTAAGTAATTGAAAGTGAAAAAAATATACAACTACATATAGCTAGTTCTCTCTCTCTCTCTTTCTCTCTTGCTTCTCCTTCATTTTTGAAGAAATGAATTTGTTCAAAACTGTTCAACTATTGTCTTTCTCTATTTGAGTCAACTACTCACCACATTTTATGAACTGCACTGCAGTGCTAGCTTGCTGTAGCGTATGCATTTAGTACTAGATTCATTCCCCCGATCATTTGATTGGGTGGACAACATCTCAGTTCATGCTGCAAGAGCGTTGATAGTTTGGAGGACGTTCTCCAGAAGTTGTCATAATTACTGTGTAAGTCTATGGAAGGGGGTTAGAACCACACGCCTCCAAGGTTTTGTATTGAAGTCAATATAACCAGAGGAGGACGGAAACTAGCTGTCCTCTGGCTACACCATGGTGCTACCCTACAGAGTGCTGTTGAGGCTACTGTAGACCTTCGTTGCAAAACAGTGTGTTTTAAACAATTATTTGGTGATATGAATATATTTAGTATAGTTTTATCTAAAAAGGATAACTATTTTCATATTTCACAATTTAAAAAAAATGAAATTCACTGAGGAGGATGATCCTCCCCTTCCTCCTCCGAGGAGCCTCCACTGGTCCAAACACACCAACACAGTCGTGAAGAAGCCATGACAAAGCCTCTTCCTCCTCAGAAGGCTGAAAAGATTTGTCATGGGCCCTCAGATCCTTAAACGGTTCTACAGTTGCACCATAGAGAGCATCTTGACTGGCTGCATCACCGTCTGGTATGGCAACTGCTTGGCATCTGACCTCAAGGCACTACAGAGGGTAGTGGGCCAAATTCCCTGCCATCCAGGACCTCTATAACAGGCGGTGTCAGAGGAATGCCCTAAAATTGTTAAAGACTCCAGCCACCCAAGTCATAGACTGCTCTTTCTGCTACCGCACAGGAAGTGGTACCGGAGCGCCAAGTCTGGAACCAAAAGGCACCTGAACAGCTTCTACCCAAAGCCATAAGACTGCTGATCAGTTAATCTAATGGCTTCCTGGAATGTTTACATTGACCCCCTTTATTATTTAATTTTTTATCTGAATGTTTTGCACTAACTTCCTTGCACTGGTTCTATGTACTCTCACCTCTACCCACACACTCACACATACAGTACTACTCTGACACTTCAACACACACATACCTACACTTAAACACACTACATAGGCTCACACATACAAAACACACACACAGTCACACATATTAACACCACACACATTGCCCACATTGCTTAATGCATGCTTGCACACACACGCGCACACACACACACACACACACACACACACACACACACACACACACACGCTACTGCTACTCTGTTTATTATATATTCTGATTGCCTAGTCACTAGTCATTTTTACCCCATACTTACATGTACTTACTGTATTACATCAACTACCTTAACAACCTCGTACCCCTGTACATTGACTCGATACTGGTTCTCCTTGTATATAGCCTCATTATTGTTTTTTTCCGTTACTATTTCCTTTTTATTGAGCAAACTTTTTTAAAACTCTGTATTGTTGGGAATGGGCTCGTAAGTAAGCATTTCACTGTAAAGTCTATACCTGTTGTATTCGGCGCATGTGACCAAAGACATTAGATTTGATTTGATTTGATTTTAGGGTTAGGGTTACAATTAGGGTTAGTATTAGAATTAGGGTTAGTAGTTAGGGCTTTGAATGGGAATCAGTTGTTTGATCCCCACATGGATAGTAAAACAAACTTGTGTGTGTGTCCCTCTACGTGCCTAGGTGTGTGTGTTTGTGTGTGTACAGATGAAATTCAGGAACTTGTAGAGTACCTGAGTTTTAATAAGGTTTCTGAAGATCGTAATTTCCTGACTTGATTTTCCCTTAAAACAAAATGTCCATTAATTATAATCCACATCATAATTCAAATTTCCTGTTGCTGCAGATTTTTTTCTGCTGTAGCACTTGGGCTCAAATTAAGATCCTACATCTGCATGTCACGAATACCACTGAAGGTGGCTCCCCTTCCTGTTCGGGTGGCGCTTGGCGGTCGTCGTCGCCGATCTACTAGCTGCCACTGATCCCTTTTTCCTTTTCGTTTTGTTTTCGTCTAATTGTTTTCACCTGTTCCTTGTTGGGGTTTTGGGATGGGTGTTATTTAAGTTCGTTTTGCCCACTGGTGTTTGTGCCGGCTTGTTGTTATTGTAACGTTTGTGGTGTATCGTTGTCTTTTGGGTTTTCGCTGTCCGGGTTTTATAACTAAGGTTTTGGGTTTGTTTGCTCCTGTGTTTAGGGCTTCACCCATGTTTGGACCTGTTACTTTGTAGAGGACATTAAAGCATTTTTCCCGTTTACTTTTGTTCTCTGCATCTGACTCCACACCCATCACTCACCCACCGTTACACTGTATATGTTCCTTCATGTGTATGTGTGCTAGCTCTGATGCTTGCTGTGAACTTCAAGCACAAACTGAAACACACATACAGAGTCAACATTGACTACTGGTCACTCTGAGCAGAGTGAGAGTGGCTGATCAGTATGTGAGAAAACAGGGGGAGAGCAGGGTGGAGTGATAGAGAGGTGAATGTGGGGAAATTAAGTTAAATTGGTGTAAACAGGGTCTAGGGGCAACAGATGGAGCAGGCCCATTGTGATAGAGGTTCTGTAATCATAATTCTCTGTGTGAAATATTGGTTGGCGACATCTGTCATGCTTTCTATGAGTGGGCCATTTCCGTACCACCTGAGAATTATCTATAATTATAAGTATTACTTGTACTGTACATACATTAAGTGTGTGTGTGTGTGTGTGTGTGTGTGTGTGTGTGTGTGTGTGTGTGTGTGTGTGTGTTTTGTTGGGAGGGATAAAGCAGTATTAACCAGCTGATCAGAGCTCCGTGTCTGAATCGTTGCATTTACACACTAATCCTGACAGAGGAAAGAGGGGTATGGGAGGAAACTCCTCATCCCCTCTCATGGACTACACCGCACTATGTTGCATACTTACTCATTGTGCAATAATACAACTCTGCACAATCCTCATCACACACACACACACACACACACACACACACACACACACACACACACACACACACACACACACACACACACACACACACACACACACACACACACACACACACTTGTTCACTACAACAACAAAAAGCTTGAAAAATAGACGGTATGACAAAGCCTGCAGATTAAGTCATTATGACTACACATTATGAGTTCAAACTGGTCAACATCTAAATATCCCTGACAGTTACAAGATTATACAGTCTTTCAAAATGTACTATAACCTAAAGTAGCATCACTGACCTTTTCTCACTGCCAAACTTGAGAAAATGCATTGCCAATACAATGTCTGATCAGTTCTCATATCGTCCATGTACTGTATAGCTGAGAGTTACAATAATAGAGTCACAGTGCCACCTAGCATGAGACTACAGTCCTACAATCTTTTTACAGGTTACAGTGCGTAGACCACAGCTGAGGCTGTTCATCAGTCCCACCACAAGATGGCCTTAGTAGTGTAAAATGCATGGTGTTACTGGTGATGTGAAAGAGAGATTTCTGACTATGGAGACTCTCCTTGCGTGAGGACATTTTTCCTTTAAATGACATCATTCAGATTAATGGTGAAATTGGGACAATAAGGTCATTCAATTACACAGACAATATGATATGGTTCTAACATTTAATAATCAATGTGATAAGACTATTTTAATCTAATGCGGTAGCCTAAGCGCAATGACCTTGGTTTGCACTAGGAAATAGGAGTTCCTTTTTATTGTCCATTAAAGGATGATCTATCACACATGTCAAACTCATTCCACGGAGATCTTGATTGATGAATTAAGGTCACTGATTAGCAAGGAACTCCCCTCACCTGGTAGTCTAGGTCTTAATTGAAAGGCACAACCAGAAACCAGCAGACACTAATAATCATGGCATGAGCTGATGTAACCAGCTGGCTGGTGTGTTTACGGACATATTCAATCAATCCTTATCCCAGTCTGCTGTTCCGACTTGCTTCAAGAGGGCCACCATTGTTCCCTGATGACAACACTTTCAGACAGAACACAGCACAGCAGGACAACATGAAGAGGCGTACTGCAGACCCACTAAGCACGTACCAATGCAAGCGTCTTTTGGACGTCTCTTTTTGGTCCTGTCCGAACCGGTTGTACTTTGGGGTATTTTTTTGGGTGTGGTCTGAACCGGCTTTGATTTCAACATAACATACATAACATGTCATTTTAAAACCAATCATCGGCATCTATGTCTGGTTCAGATTTGGTCTGGTCTGGAATGGAGATCTATTTTTCACAAGTTTGGACAGCACATTACAGTACAGTATAGTACAGAAGAGCACAGCAGCATACAGTGCATTACAGAACTGTACAGGTAAGAAAAGTACAGTATAGTACAGTAGAGTACAATACAGTACAATACAGTAGAGAACAGTAGAGTACAGTAAAGTATAGTTCAGTACAGTAGAGTACAGAACAGTAGAGTATAGTACAGTATAATGTAGTGTATTATACCCTACTTTACTCTAATGCACTCTACTCTACTGAACTAAACTGTACTGTACTATACTGAATTAAACTCTACTGTACTGTACCGTACTGTAGAGTACTGTACTGAATTAAGCTCTACTGTAGTGTACTGTAATCAAATGTATAAAACTCTACTGCCCTGTTCCATACCGTATCATACAATACTCTACTGTACTCTACTGTCCTCTACTGTACTGAACTGTACCATACTGTACTGTGTTGTTCAAATGTCTATGATTCGTTCAGATTTTAGTAGAATAATACCCAGCATGCTTTGTAAGTGTTTGTTTTAACATTGACATTTTTGTCATTCTGCAGACGCTCTTATCTAGAGCAATTTACAGTCAGTGCATTCAACTAAGGTAGATAAACAACAACATATCCCAGGCATAGCAAGAAATATTATATTTCTGTAAGCTTTAATGAGAATGTTGTTGAAGTGGTGTGTTGGTTTATTCTGTAGGTCGGACTACTTTGAGCATCCTCGCTACCAGTTTTAAAGCTTTTTATGAAAGTGACAGATGCAAGTGCATGTGACATTTGGAAGCAATAATAAACATTTTGCAATCTTCAGTTCGCTCCTCTTTGCAATATTAAATGGATGAAGAGATTATTATTGTGATATAATGCTTACTTCATTGAGAATGTATGTGCCGTTGAAACTTGTCCATAGAATCAATGACCCACAAACATGTATTTTAAACTGCACATTTTAAACAAATCACACTGGTTACATCTCCAAAGGAAATGTTAAAAGACAACCGAGAGAATATAGTATATGTATCCTCCAGGACAAGTTTCTATGCTTTACAGTTTACACAGAAATCGATTCCTGTTATAAATAGACTGTATAAATAATCAAATCAAATCACATTTTATTGGTCACATGCACGGGTTGAGCAGATGTTACCTCAGGTGTAGCGAAATGCTTGTGTTTCTGGCTCCGACAGTGCAGTAATATCTAACAAGTAATATCTAACAATTTCACAACATATTCCCAATACACACAAATCTAAGTAAAGGAATGGAATTAAGAATATATAAACATATGGATGAGCAATGTCAGAGCGGCATAGACTAAGATACAGTAGAATATAATAGAATACAGTATATAAACTACCATTCAAAAGTTTGGGGTCACTTAGAAATGTCCTTGTTTTTGAAAGATTTTTTTGTTTTTGTCAAATAAAATAAAATAAAAATAGATCAGAAATACAGTGTAGACATTGTTAATGTTGTAAATGACTATTGTAGCTGGAAATGGCAGATTTTTTATGGAATATCTACATTTCTAAGAGAGGCTAAACTTTTGAACAGTAGTGTACATATGAGATGAGTAATGCAAAATATGTAAACATTATTAAAGTGACTAGTGTTCCATTTATTAAAGTGGCCAATGATTTCAAGTCTATGTACAGTATATAGGCCTCTAATGGGCTAGTGATGGCTATTTAACAGTCTGATGGCCTTGAGATAGAAGCTGTTTTTCAGTCTCTCAGTCCCAGCTTTGATGCACCTGTACTGAACTCGCCTTCTGGATGATAGCGGGGTGAACAGGCAGTGGCTCGGGTGGTTGTTGTCCTTGATGATCTTTTTGGCCTTCCTGTAACATCAGGTCGTGTTGGTGTCCTGGAGTGCAGGTAGTTTGCCCCCGGTGATGCGTTGGGCAGACTGCACCACCCTCTGGAGAACCCTGCGGTTGCCAGCGGTGCATTTACCGTACCAGGCGGACAGGATACAGTCAGACAGGATACTCTCAATTGTGCACCTGTAGAAGTTTGTGAGGGTTTTATGTGCCAAGTCAAATTTCTTCAGCCTCTGCACTGAATGTATAATTTTCGCAAATCCAAAGCTTAAGTTTCATAATAAAAAGTCTTAAAACCTCCTGAACATGTTTTGGACAAAATGTTGATTGCATAGACCACCAAACTTGTTTTCCTACATGTATGGTCATTTCCTGCTATAAGGATTGCACTTTAAAACTTCAGTTACCAATGTCATTACAAAGAGAAGAGAAAGCTACTTTCAAAACGGAAGAAATAACCATCTTGGGCCTTGGGCATGCTGGTACATATAAAAGACATATGTTAAGGAACAGATATAGATCAGAGTCATGGAAAACTAAGACGTCCTTCGTTAAGTTGCCATATTTAATGGCCACCACTGTTCTTGTAAACATTTTATTAGAGACAAGCGAGCTGTGTGGGCTAGAGAGGAAGGGGAGGGAGAGATAGGGAGTGTGTGCCCCTGTAACTCTATCCTAACGCTCTCCGATGGTGTAATATTCCAGTTTGATGGCCTTCCTTACAGTCCCGCAACCCTACCCCTCCATGGAAGGTGGCCCAGGGGTGAGGGGGAATTTTATATGTGTGTGTGTGACTTACATGTGCCTCCGAATAAAAATGTGTGTCCATAGGTAGGGATAAACTTTGCAGTGGACAGCTGTCTGAACATATGAGTTTACATGGACATTCTCCTGCTCAGTACTGACACTGTGGGGCTCTGCCATGCCTAACAGGACATACGCAGTACTGCTTTTACTGCCTCCATCAAACACTGGACTATACATGTACATAAATACCCCATTACTTAATACTAAGGAATTCCTATAGGCAACTAAATAACTAACAATACAAATAATACTAATACCCATACTGTCACGCCCTGATCTGTTTCACCTGTCCTTGTGCTTGTCTTCACCCCCTCCAGGTGTCGCTCATCATCCCCAGTGTATTTATCCCTGTGTTTCCTGTCTCTCTGTGCCAGTTTGTCTTGTTTGCCAAGTCAACCAACGTTTATCTCCTAGCTCCTATTTTTTCACAGTCTCTGTTTTTCCTAGTCCTCCTGGTTTTGACCCTTGCCTGTCCTGACACCCGAACCAGCCTGCCTGACCATTCTTCCTGCCCTGACCTCGAGCCTTTCTAACGCCTTGTACTGTTTGGACTTTGACCTGGTTACTGAACCCCTGCCTGTCCTGAACTCGAGACTGTATAACGCCCTCTTCTGTTTGGACTCTGACCTGGTTGATGAACTCTCTCTTGTACCCGACCTGCCTTTTGCCTACCCCTTGTGTTATAATAAATATCGGAGCTCAACCATCTGCCTGCTCTGTCTGAATATATTCTGCCCTTATAGTACAAACTGGCCATGACAGACCCAGCAGACTTGGACCAGCTCCGTCACGCTGTCTCCCTGCAGGGAGCCATTATTGGGAAGCATGAGGAGCTACTTCGGGACCTTTTGGAATGGCTTCGTACTCTGGCGGAACACCACGACCAAGGGTTCAAGGCGGTAACGGAACCGTAAATTAGCTCATAGGGCAGCACGCCACATCTGAGACCTCCCAACCACTCAGTAACCTCTCTAATAGTGGTGGATTTGTTCAACCTACCCCGGCTCCCCACTTACCTCTTCTGGAGGATTATGCTGGCTATCCTGGTACCTGCCAGGCGTTCCTTTCCCAGTGCTCTCTCATTTTTGAACTTCAGCCTTCTTCGTTCCCGTCGGACTGATCGAAGATAGCGTATTAAATTACGCTAATGTCCGGAAGGGCGCTCTCCTGTACGACGGCTGTTTGGGAGCAGCAATCCGCTGCACTCCTGCCCTTAGTTCCTTTTTTATGTCTCTTTAGTTTGGTCGGGGCGTGAGTTGGGGTGGGAATTCTATGTTTTGTGTTCTATGTTTTCTATATCTATGTGTTTGGCCTGGTATGGTTCCCAATCAGAGGCAGCTGGCAATCGTTGTCTCTGATTGAGAACCATACTTTGGTAGCCTGTTCCCACCTCATGTTTGTGGGTAGTTATTTTCTGTTTAGTGTTTTTGTTGCACCTTGCAGAACTGTTCGTTTGTCTGTTTGTTGTTTTTGTTCCAGTATTCATCTTTATTAAAATATCATTAAGAATACGTACCAAGCTGCTCTTTGGTCCTCTTCTCCTTCTCCCGACGACAATCGTTACACCGGGAAACTGGCCCCCAATGTCTAATATGTCAATTAAACATCTTATAATAAATAACGAGATATTCAATACCCAGTTATCTAATGCCAGTCAATCCACATGCCATTTCACTGGCAAGGTAAAAGACACTGAGGGGTAGAGGGGAAAAACTGACTTCTAAGGTCATTTAGCACATTATAATTAGATTGACATGTACTCGACATTACACCTTCCGTCAATCTCACTCCCTCCCCACACTCCTCCAGCCAACTCCACCCCCACCTCCCTTACCTCTCTTATATGACACCCTGCAAGCACATTTGCCGATATCGGATCTAAATTTCCTGTAAAACTACTGTCAGTGCAGTAGCAGGATCAGGAGTCCCGTATGTGTCTCTATATCAGTGTATCATACCATATGACATAAGCTATTAAAAACATCAGGTGATCCAGTAATATTACAGCAACTCTGCCCTTTAGATAAATGAACTACAACTCGACCCTTTAGATAAATGAACTACAACTCTACCCTTTAGATAAATGAACTACAACTCTACCCTTTAGATAAATGAACTACAACTCTACCCTTTAGATAAATGAACTACAACTTTACCCTTTAGATAAATGAACTACAACTCTACCCTTTAGATAAATGAACTACAACTCTACCCTTTAGATAAATGAACTACAACTCTACCCTTTAGATAAATGAACTACAACTCTACCCTTTAGATGAATGAACTACAACTCTACCCATTAGATAAATGAACTACAACTCTACCCTTTAGATAAATGAACTACAACTCTACCCTTTAGATAAATGAACTACAACTCTACCCTTTAGATAAATGAACTACAACTCTACCCATTAGATAAATGAACTACAACTCTACCCTTTAGATGAATGAACTACAACTCTACCCTTTAGATAAATGAACTACAACTCTACCCTTTAGATAAATGAACTACAACTCTACCCTTTAGATAAATGAACTACAACTCTACCCTTTAGATAAATGAACTACAACTCTACCCATTAGATAAATGAACTACAACTCTACCCTTTAGATAAATGAACTACAACTCTACCCTTTAGATGAATGAACTACAACTCTACCCATTAGATGAATGAACTACAACTCTACCCTTTAGATGAATGAACTACAACTCTACCCTTTAGATAAATGAACTACAACTCTACCCTTTAGATAAATGAACTACAACTCTACCCTTTAGATAAATGAACTACAACTCTACCCTTTAGATAAATGAACTACAACTCTACCCTTTAGATGAATGCACTACAACTCTACCCTTTAGATAAATGAACTACAACTCTACCCTTTAGATAAATGAACTACAACTCTACCCTTTAGATAAATGAACTACAACTCTACCCTTTAGATAAATGAACTACAACTTTACCCTTTAGATAAATTAACTACAACTCTACCCTTTAGATAAATGAACTACAACTCTACCCTTTAGATAAATTAACTACAACTCTACCCTTTAGATAAATGAACTACAACTAAAAAAAGAGTCAACAAAAGGAACAGCATAAATTATGAGCAGATCAGAGTGTGAAAGTGTGAGAGTGTCAAAAATACTCTTCCGTGGTCTGCTTAGGTCTAAGGTAGTGGGGGCAAGGAATTGGTAAGGGAGTTGGTAAGCTTAGATGACAAGTGGAAAGGAGAGACATTGAGATGGATTGGTATTTGCATTGCCTGTTCTCTCTCCATGGTGTTCAATGAATTATAGTGACGATTGATGTGAGTAAACTCTAGTTATGTTGCACAGGTCGTGATGGAGCCACAGCCATTCACAACATCTAGTGTGGCTGACACAGGAGCTCACTGGATACGCAGTTAAAACCAGTGTGTGAATTAATCTCGAAGTCAAACTAAACAAACTTTCCCTATGTTATGATTTCATCTGCCAATTTCACTTCCCTCACTCCCTCAACAGTCTCTCTGTCTCTCTGTCTCTCTGTCTCTCTGTCTCTCTTTCTCTCTCTCTCTCTCTCTGTCTCTCTCTCTCTCTCTCTCTCTCTCGCTCTCTCTCTCTCTCTCTCTCTCTCCTTTGAATTTAATTTTCCATCCTTCATTCTGTGCCTGCTCCCTCCTTCTCGCTCTATCCTCCGCCCTCACAGTTGTCCTCACATATTAAGTTCCATGTCTTAAGAAGCAGAATTAGCTGCTGGAATTCTGTGCACTTGTTTCGTTCTCTCTATGGGGGTGTAAAAAGCAATGAAGGGTTGAAGAAGAAAGAGCGGGAGAAAAAGAGAGCAATATAAAAGGAAATGAAGAGTAAAAGAGGGGAGGAAAAGAAAAGGTGAGTGAGCGAGTTATGGCAAGACGAGAGAAAAGTGGAGAGAGAACTGATCTCTGCTTTCCAGTGGGTACGTGACTGCGTGCCCACGACTCTCACTCACTCACTCTCGCTCACTCACTTTCTGAGTTTGTGTTTTTGCGGTTTGCTCTCTGTAGTATTTTGATTGACATGTTTTCTTCAAGTAACATGCAATTCTAAAGGATCTGCTCTCATCCCTCTGTGTACAAAAGGACATATAGTGTTTTCTCTCCTCATTTATACTGGTTGATACACATTTCTTCTGGGAAATCTGTACAACTTTGAAGTACTGGATCCATTCAACCAAAGAGGAGAGGAGCTGCCAATGTGGGGCCCAGGTAAGGACACTTAAAAATGGTAAATATTGTCATAAGGCTAGAAAATATCCCAATGTGTCACAACACATGCTAATATCTGTGTCATAACATTGCCATAAATCAGGACAAGATTTGACGCATGCTATAAAGTTCCAAGACATGTTTATGACATCGTAATGAAGTGATTATGGTGAAGATTTAAAGTAAACTGTTACCTAAAATTTTTAATGATGTCACATTTTCTAACCTCTGTTACAGTGTTTATTGTAAAATACTGTAATGAGCCCTGTTACAAGCAATTCCAAGTGAACTCTTTTGAGTACTAAGGTTAGATTGCTGTAATCTTGGCTGTTCTGACTATCAACTGAAGTAACTGCAATACTGCATTCACCACAACACTGTTGTTTGTCAATACTACATTTACCACAACACAGACAACTATTTGTCAATACTACATTTACCACAATACAGACAACTATTTGTCAATACTACATTTACCACAATACAGACAACTATTTGTCAATACTGCATTCACCACAACACTGTTGTTTGTCAATACTACATTTACCACAACACAGACAACTATTTGTCAATACTACATTTACCACAATACAGACAACTATTTGTCAATACTACATTTACCACAACACTGTTGTTTGCCAATACTACATTCACCACAATACAGACAACTATTTGTCAATACTACATTCACCACAATACAGACAACTATTTGTCAATACTACATTCACCACAGAACTGTTGTTTGTCAATACTACATTTACCTCCACACAGACAGCTATTTGTCAATACTACATTCATCACAACACTGTTGTTTGTCAATACTACATTCACCACAATACAGACAACTATTTGTCAATACTACATTTACCACAATACAGACAACTATTTGTCAATACTACATTCAACACAATACAGACAACTATTTGTCAATACTACATTTACCACAATACAGACAACTATTTGTCAATACTACATTTACCACAATACAGACAACTATTTGTCAATACTACATTCACCACAATACAGACAACTATTTGTCAATACTACATTTACCACAATACAGACAAATATTTGTCAATACCTCATTCACCACAATACAGACAACTATTTGTCAATACTACATTCACCACAACACTGTTGTTTGTCAATACTACATTTAACACAATACAGACAACTATTTGTCAATACTACATTTACCACAACACTGTTGTTTGTCAA
Organism: Oncorhynchus clarkii lewisi; assembly: GCF_045791955.1. Lineage (NCBI taxonomy): Eukaryota > Metazoa > Chordata > Actinopteri > Salmoniformes > Salmonidae > Oncorhynchus > Oncorhynchus clarkii. The sequence goes on from NC_092153.1 coordinate 56,932,081, forward strand.
TACTACATTTACCACAATACAGACAACTATTTGTCAATACTACATTCACCACAACACTGTTGTTTGCCAATACTACATTTACCACAATACAGACAACTATTTGTCAATACTAAATTTACCACAATACAGACAACTATTTGTCAATACTACATTTACCACAACACTGTTGTTTGTCAATACTACATTTACCACAATACAGACAACTATTTGTCAATACTACATTTACCACAATACAGACAACTATTTGTCAATACTACATTCACCACAATACAGACAACTATTTGTCAATACTACATTTACCACAATACAGACAACTATTTGTCAATACTACATTTACCACAATACAGACAACTATTTGTCAATACTACATTTACCACAATACAGACAACTATTTGTCAATACTACATTCACCACAACTCTGTTGTTTGTCAATACTACATTTACCACAATACAGACAACTATTTGTCAATACTACAGTCACCACAACACTGTTGTTTGTCAATACTACATTCACCACAATACAGACAAATATTTGTCAATACTACATTCACCACAATACAGACAAATATTTGTCAATACTACATTCACCACAACACTGTTGTTTGTCAATACTACATTTACCACAATACAGACAACTATTTGTCAATACTACAGTCACCACAACACTGTTGTTTGTCAATACTACATTCACCACAGAACTGTTGTTTGTCAATACTACATTTACCACAATACAGACAACTATTTGTCAATACTACATTTACCACAACACTGTTGTTTGTCAATACTACATTTACCACAACACAGACAACTATTTGTCAATACTACATTTACCACAATACAGACAACTATTTGTCAATACTACATTTACCACAATACAGACAACTATTTGTCAATACTACATTTACCACAACACAGACAACTATTTGTCAATACTACATTTACCACAATACAGACAACTATTTGTCAATACTACATTTACCACAATACAGACAATTATTTGTCAATACTACATTTACCACAACACTGTTGTTTGTCAATACTACATTTACCACAACACTGTTGTTTGTCAATACTACATTTACCACAACACAGACAACTATTTGTCAATACTACATTTACCACAATACAGACAACTATTTGTCAATACTACATTTACCACAATACAGACAACTATTTGTCAATACTACATTCACCACAATACAGACGACTATTTGTCAATACTACATTTACCACAATACAGACAACTATTTGTCAATACTACATTTACCACAACACTGTTGTTTGTTAATACTACATTTACCACAATACAGACAACTATTTGTCAATACTACATTCACCACAATACAGACAACTATTTGTCAATACTACATTCACCACAATACAGACAACTATTTGTCAATACTACATTCATCACAACACTGTTGTTTGTCAATACTACATTCACCACAATACAGACAACTATTTGTCAATACTACATTTACCACAATACAGACAACTATTTGTCAATACTACAGTCACCACAACACTGTTGTTTGTCAATACTACATTAACCACAACACTGTCATTTGTCAATACTACATTTACCACAACACTGACAACTATTTGTCAATACCTCATCCACCACAATACAGACAACAATCTGTTAATACTACATTCACCATAAGAATGACACTTAGCAACAGGGTGATTCATTTACATTTTAGCAGACACTCTTATCCAGAGTGACTTAAAGTAGTGAGTACATACATTTTGATACTTCCCCCCCGTACTGGTCCATCATGGGAATTGAACCCACAACCTTGGCATTGCAAACACCATTTTCTACTGATGGAGCCACATGCTACCTCGCCATGAAGGACTGAAAATATTTTTGGTATCTCAGATTGTTCTGGCAAATATCACATAAAAGCCATTTTTGAGAAAATCATGATGAAAGTGGCCATTTCAGGCCCTGTTTAGCCCCATACATGCCTCCTGTAAGACCCTATGATTTGTGAACAGTACATGATACAGACAACATCTTGGTGTCATTATACTCCTTATAATGTGCTCTTAAATATTGAGTATGTATAGATTCTGAAAAAAATTGTTCACATTAATTTATTCAACATAAAAAAATATATATAATATGCATATCTCAAAAGTACCCTTTTTGATTTAGTTAATTTTTAAACATATTGTTTTAAACAATACACTCTACAAGTACATCACATTTCCAGATTGGATGCTCTGTTACTTTTGAATTTATGACCAATTTTATGAGCACCACCAGTGAATGGGAAAATGGATTAAAAGAGAAATCAATCTGCTGGTAATTTGCTGAATGTGATTGGTTAATGACCTATAATGTCAATTTCTATGCATAAAATGGGTCGTATTATCAAACGTAGGAGATCAACCACTCTGGAAATTGTATGTCTTTGAAGAGTATATTGTTCTTTTGCGATATTCATATGAACAATTCGTTTTTCAGAATCTATACATACTCAATATTTAAGAGCACACTATAAGGAGTATATTGACACCAAGATGTTGTCTGTGTCATGTACTGTTCACAGATCATAGGGTCTTACAGGAGGCATGTATAGGTTGACAAATGGCCTAATATTGTCACTTTCAACATGATTTTCTCCAAAAAGTTTTTTGATACAAATGTAAAAAGCACCCAATTAGGTTTTACAAATGTAAAAAGCAGTCAATTAGGTTTCTATGTAATATTTGCCAGAACAAGCTGAGATTGTTAGAGGAATGTGGTCCAGGCAACGGCATGTCTGTGACGATATGGATATGTGAACATAGCATCCAACTTTTACATTCTGTATGTAGGCTATATTGTCAAATATACAGCTTCGGCTCATATAATAGTCTATAGAATCAGGAGTGAGAGATGTCTTTGAGCAGTGAGTTGTTTTTCAAAGTATCTGGAAACTGTGACAGGGCTACCCACGAGCAGAGGACGATGTGTGTTTTTACAGTAGTAGCTTCAATGCAAACCCCAAAGCATTTTTTACTAAAATACTTCTAGTAAGTTTAACTCAAAGTCAATGAAAAGTCATTATTACTTCAAATGTTTACATGGAACTGACTCAAAGCTAAATGAGAAGTCACATCAACTACATTTTAAAAAGTTGTGATAACAAAATAACTTTTTTTCCCAGCATGCTCTATTGCAGCTGGATGTTTTTGAATTGTTTTTAATATCTGTGTTTTTGCATGTACATTGCGTGATTGATTGATCTTATACAATACAAAGATAAATAACATACATTTTTCTAAACTAATCCAATAATTTAGTTCGATTTTTTTTTAACCTGTTACTGAAATGGTTGTTCCAGTTTAAATGACTTAGGTAGTCTCCTCACACTGTTCCTAACTCTGGCAGTCATTATAAATACAGGGGGTAGGTAAATACAACTTCCAACTGTTGGATATCCTGACTCTGGCTGGATTTCTGTAGGAATTACACATAACTTTGGTAGCCAGCATAATGTGACTTGCATGTATGGCTGGTACATTTCCCAGGTTTCCCAGAAATCCCTGTTGGAAGATTCCTGGAAATAATTCAACCAGGATTTTTAGAATATCAGGGAATTTTAGAAACATTTTTGCTAGGCCTCAAACTAAGGCGATATGTAATGAGAGATATGTAATGTCATGAAGATATTAATTATAAAGATAAGATTAGGCTAGGAACGCACTTGGTGAAGGCCACAAGGACTGAAAATGAACGTAAAAAACGCAGTCATTGTCACGCCCTGATCTTAGAGAGCCTTTTTATTCTCTATTTTGGTTAGGTCAGGGTGTGACTAGGGTTGGCATTCTTGTTTTGTTATTTCTATGTTGGCCTGGTATGGTTCCCAATCAGAGGCAGCTGTCTATCGTTGTCTCTGATTGGGGATCATATTTAGGCAGCCTTTTCCCACCTGTTTGATGTGGGATCTTGTTTTTGTATCGTTGCCTTGAGCAGTGCAATACTGCATGTTTGTTATATTCTTTGTTGTTTTGTTGTAAGTTTCACTATTAAATATAATGTGGAGCTCTATGCTCGCTGCGCCTTGGTCCACTCATTTCAACAAGCGTGACAGTCATGGGTGGTAACACTACAATTCACTCAAAAAGACAGGGAAACTGGGAATTTATATTGGAGGCGTGACTTAGTGGGAGTGTTACTCAACATTTTCAAGCTGATACAACTCAAATGTGGATCCCCTACAGCAGTGGTATTCAAAGTTGTGGGGAAATACAGTAGGGTCGCCAAAATTATACAAAAAATGAAGACAACAGATTACTGTATGGGACAAAGTATAAATGTTTTTGAGAAAGATTTTATTGAGTAAATGTTTTTATTGGTTTCTTTTCATTTTGAAAAGAGATGAAAACGTAATGAATTGAAGGTTATTTTCTGGTGTAAAAATATAAATGAGATTTGGGGTGGGGTTGGGGTAACGAGAAATTATTGCGAAAGAAATGTGGTCTCCACAAATTCTGTTGGGTCACAGTGTCACAGTCACTTACGGTTTGAGTAACGACTAGAAAATCACTTTAAGTAAGTGTACTCAGATACACGAATTGCAAAGGTTTTGAGTAATGACAGCATATTGGGGTTTAGTGTGTAAGAGTTTGTGTGTGTGTGTGTGTGTGTGTGTGTGTGTGTGTGTGTGTGTGTGTGTGTGTGTGTGTGTGTGTGTGTGTGTGTGTGTGTGTGTGTGCGCGCGTGTGTATGTGTGTGCATGCTTGTTTGTGTTTGATTTCTGAGAATGTCGATCTTTGATGAAACAAAAGTAACCCTCTATGGCTGAACCATCACATTACACCTACCTGCACTCTGACCTTTCCCTAGCAGTCTCTACATTCATCACCACAGTGAGATAAGAAGTGCAGGGAGGAAAGTAAAGAGAGGGGGATGAAAAGGAGGACAGTGATGCCACTGTTTTGGATAGACCACCTTATAGTCCTAAGAAACACATCCCTTAACAACAAGTCACAGAGAAGAGGATTATGTGGTTGACAGGGATATGACAAAAACATATGGAGAGGGATTAATGGGAGAGAGAATTTGAGAGAAAGAGAGATTATGACCACAATTAGATGTGCAGGACGCACTGCCCCAATCCCCCTTTCCCCAATACACGTGTAAATATGGGACTATAGATTATGCCTTCCTGTGTTATACTGATGCTAAAACATTTATTCTATTCCACTGAGCCATTTACTTTATGTTCGTATTCTTAACTTTTGTTATTTCTTATTGTTGTTGCATTGTCCAGAAGGAACCTGGAAGTAAGCATTTGGTTGGATGATGTATACCATGCGTACCACTAATAAATCTTGAAACTTTAAGAGGATGAATGGCAGTGAGAAGGAGCTGTGTAGATGATAGAACGTGTAATAGTGTGTAGCCTCATTCACAGCAAAGTAGGAGAACCTACTGTAAAATCAAGCCACACAATATCACAAAGTTGTGGCCTTACCAACACTATCTTCACTATATACTATGAATACATTAGCTGTAGAATTGTTCTCGTTTGGTGTTATCTACACAGCAGGTCTGAGAGCACTGTTCAAGGAGACATAACATACCTGTGTGAAGGCAGACATTACAGAGGGGGTTGTATGAGAGGGAACAGTAGATGTACTGTACAGTATGAAAAACAATCATTTTCACACAAACTGATGGCATACTTAGAGGGTCAGAAGTTCAAAGGCATCGCTATGATTGACTTACTTTGCATTAGCACACTTTGGTCTGGCTCAGACCGGTTAAAAGACACGTTGTGGGGGCGTTGTGCCGGAGGCTCTCACTGAAATTGCAAGTCTTTAGTTGTCAGGTGAGGTCTTGACTAAGCTTTGGTCGGCTTCTGAACCAACTCTTAACGATCAGGGTTAAAATTAGAGTTAGCTTGTTGAAATAGTTATGGCTTTAATCTCTGCAATCGGAGAGAGGGATATGGTGAGGAGAAAGAGATATGATGAGAGGAGGGAGAGATATGGTGAGAGAGACGGATATGGTGAGAGGAGAGAGGGATATGGTGAGAGGAGGGAGAGATATGGTGAGAGAGACGGATATGGTGAGAGGAGAGAGGGATATGGTGAGAGGAGGGAGAGATATGGTGAGAGAGACGGATATGGTGAGAGGAGAAAGGGATATGGTGAGAGGAGGGAGCGTTATGGTGAGAGAGACGGATATGGTGAGAGGAGAGAGGGATATGGTGAGAGGAGGGAGAGATGGTGAGAGAGACGGATATGGTGAGAGGAGAGAGGGATATGGTGAGGAGAAAGAGATATGGTGAGAGAGACGGATATGGTGTGGAGGGAGAGATATGGTAAGAGGAGAGAGATATGGTGAGAGGAGAAAGAGATATGGTGAGAGAGACGGATATGGTGAGAGGAGAGAGGGATATGGTGAGAGGAGGGAGAGATATGGTGAGAGGAGAGAGAGATATGGTGAGAGGAGAGAGATATATGGTGAGAGGAGAGAGGGATATGGTGAGAGGAGAGAGAGATATGGTGAGGAGAAAGAGATATGGTGAGAGGAGAGAGATATGGTGAGGAGAAAGAGATATGGTGAGAGGAGGGAGAGATATGGTGAGGAGAAAGAGATATGGTGAGAGAGAGGGATATGGTGAGGAGAAAGAGATATGGTGAGAGGAGGGAGAGATATGGTGAGGAGAAAGAGATATGGTGAGAGAGACGGATATGGTGAGAGGAGAGAGATATGGTGAGAGGAGGGAGAGATATGGTGAGAGAAGAGAGGGATATGGTGAGAGGAGGGAGAGATATGGTGAGAGGAGAGAGAGATATGGTAAGAGGAGGGAGAGATATGGTGAGAGAGACGGATATGGTGAGAGGAGAGAGATATGGTAAGAGAGACGAATATGGTGAGAGGAGAGAGATATGGTGAGAGGAGGGAGAGATATGGTGAGAGGAGACAGGGATATGGTGAGAGGAGGGAGAGATATGGTGAGAGGAGGGAGAGATATGGTGAGAAGGGAGAGAGATATGGTGAGAGAGACGGATATGGTGAGAGGAGAGAGATATGGTGAGAGAGACGAATATGGTGAGAGGAGGGAGAGATATGGTGAGAGGAGAGAGATATGGTGAGAGGAGAGAGGGATATGGTGAGATGAGAGAGAGATATGGTGAGAGGAGGGAGAGATATGGTGAGATGAGAGAGATATGGTGAGAGGAGAGAGATATGGTGAGAGGAGAGAGATATATGGTGAGAGGAGAGAGATATGGTGAGAGGAGAGAGAGATATGGTGAGAGGAGAGAGAGATATGGTGAGAGGAGAGAGATATGGTGAGAGGAGAGAGGGATATGGTGAGAGGAGAGAGATATGGTGAGAGGAGAGAGAGATATGGTGAGAGGAGAGAGAGATATGGTGAGAGGAGAGAGAGATATGGTGAGAGGAGAGAGATATGGTGAGAAGAGAGAGGGATATGGTGAGAGGAGAGAGATATGGTGAGAGGAGAGAGAGATATGGTGAGAGGAGAGAGAGATATGGTGAGAGGAGAGAGATATGATGAGAGGAGAGAGGGATGTGGTGAGAGGAGAGAGAGATATGGTGAGAGGAGAGGCGGATATGGTGAGAGGAGAGAGAGAGATATGGTGAGAGTAGAGACGGATATGGTGAGAGGAGAGAGGGATATGGTGAGAGGAGAGAGAGATATGGTGAGAGGAGAGAGAGAGATATGGTGAGAGGAGAGATGGATATGGTGAGAGGAGAGAGGGATATGGTGAGAGGAGAGAGAGATATGGTGAGAGGAGAGAGAGATATGGTGAGAGGAGAGAGATATGATGAGAGGAGAGAGGGATGTGGTGAGAGGAGAGAGAGATATGGTGAGAGGAGAGACGGATATGGTGAGAGGAGAGAGAGAGATATGGTGAGAGGAGAGACGGATATGGTGAGAGGAGAGAGGGATATGGTGAGAGGAGAGAGAGATATGGTGAGAAGAGAGAGGCGGATATGGTGAGAGGAGAGAGAGAGATATGGTGAGAGGAGAGACGGATATGGTGAGAGGAGAGAGGGATATGGTGAGAGGAGAGAGAGATATGGTGAGAGGAGAGACGGATATGGTGAGAGGAGAGAGGGATATGGTGAGAGGAGAGAGAGATATGGTGAGAGGAGAGAGGGATATGGTGAGAGGAGAGAGAGAGATATGGTGAGAGGAGAGAGAGATATGGTGAGAGGAGAGAGGGATATGGTGAGAGGAGAGAGAGATATGGTGAGAGGAGAGAGATAGTTAAAAGAGACACCTACCCATAGATGACCATATCAAGGCATCCAATAACATCCTTTCAAAGGTTTCATTGAGTAATCCTGAAGAACTTTAATAAACAACACTATATGAAACACGCCATGTCATGTAAACGTTTTAGACTGAGACAGTCATTCAGGCTGAGATCAAGACACTTCAATGCTTCTCTATTTTTGCTTCCTATTTATTATTTTACTGCTGAACTTCTAGTCTTCACTCCTATTCAGACTCTGTTTCTGATATTCCTTTCATAACACACACACACACACACACACACACACACACACACACACACACACACACACACACACACACACACACACACACACACACACACACACACCTCCCTCCTTTCCCTGGTGTGTCACCCGAGCCGAAAGGTCTGGTTTCAGGCTCTCATGGTGACATCCATTAAAGCTGTGCAGTGTCTGCCCATTGGCCCAGAGACACAGAGACAGCCCCATTAGCACCTGGACCATTGGCCACAACAACAGCCCTACCTGCATTATTCACACTGACTCTACTAATGAGCAAACCATATAGCCTTCACACACAAACGCAGAAACGCATGAAAACAGGAACGCACACACATACACACTCCGGCCAAGAGGACCAATCTTACACTATAAATAGATACTTTGTAACCTTGCCCAGATACAGAAGAAAATGGTTTTACTGATGCCTTTTAGCCACATCAAAGTGAGAAATGGTCTGAGTCAGGGATGGACTACTCCATGCTGATTCACAATAGGGATCTGAGGTCAGATTAATGAGGGATTTGGAAACATTGTTTGTTAGTGTAAATGGTTGATTGAACACAATGGGCATGTATTACAATGCCGTGTATGTAATCAGCTGGATGACGGCAGGACATTGATGTCAGTATTTCCCATATGTTTCTAATTTATGTATTTTTTCAACACCTCTGCTTGTGACACCACTGTCAACCTTATATTTTTATAAAAACAGTTCATCTCTTCCTTCATCCTGCCATGTCACTCAATCTTTATCCTTCCCTCCACCTCATCCCTTCATCGTTGGTCAGTTTGCATGTATCTCACTAATACACACAGTACACACTAACAGACAGAGTACACACTAATACATACAGCACACACTAATACACACAGTACCCACTAATACACACAGTACCCACTAATACACACAGTACCCACTAATACACACAGTACCCACTAATACACACAGTACCCACTAATACACACAGTACACACAAATACCCACAGTACACAATAATATGTACAATACCCACTAACACACACAGTACCCACTAATGCACACAGTATCCACTAATACACACAGTACCCACTAATACACACAGTACCGATAAATACACATAGTACCCACTAATACACACAGTACCCACTAATACACACAGCGCACACTAATACACACAGTACACACAAATACCCACAGTACACACTAATACGTACAATACCTACTAATACACACAGTACACACTAATACACACAGTACCCACTAATACACACAGTACCTACTAATACACACTAATACACACAGTACCTACTAATACACACTAATACACACAGTACCCACTAATACACACAGTACACACTAATACACACAGTACACATTAACACACACAGTAGACACTAATACACACAGTACACACTAATACTAAACACTGATGGGAGCTTAAAATTAACTTAAGATGAATACAGGGAACCAGATGATGGATTTCTACACACACACACACACACACACACACACACACACACACACACACACACACACACACACACACACACACACACATACACACACACACACACACACACACACACACACACACACACCAAATAGGAAAGAATTATTCGAAATGGAAAACCCTGAGCAAATTCTGTCTTATATATGATACTGTGCTGTCAGAAACAAGGTAAAAGGGACAACTTAAATTCCCTTAAAGGCAGCAAGAGAGAGAGAGAGAGCAAGAGAGAGACAGCCACTGATGGGTAGAGACATGGGGGGAGAGGGAGACAGAGAGAGGGGCGAGGGGGAGAGGGAGACAGAGAGAGTGGAGAGGGAGACAGAGAGAGGGGTGAGGGGGAGAGGGAGACAGAGAGAGGGGGAGAGGGAGACAGAGAGAGGGGAGAGGGGGAGAGGGAGGCAGAGAGAGGGGCGAGGGGGAGAGGGAGACAGAGAGAGGGGCGAGGGGGAGAGGGAGACAGAGAGAGGGGCGAGGGGGATAGGGAGACAGAGAGAGTGGGAAAGGGGGAGAGGGAGACAGAGAAAGGGGCGAGGGGGATAGGGAGACAGAGAGAGGGGCGAGGGGGAGAGGGAGACAGAGAGAGGGGAGAGGGGGAGAGGGAGACAGAGAGAGGGGCGAGGGGGAGAGGGAGACAGAGAGAGGGGGAGAGCAAAAGCGACAGCAGCATTATTACTCTGGCTAACGTCTGCCTCCTGATTCTAACACCCCCAGAAAGCGCTACAAATAGACCACTCTGATTGGCCCAGACCTCCACCAATTAGAGCACAGGAATGTAAGGTGCCTTTAGGTTATACCCAACCCCCCAAAAATTGAGAGAGAGAGAGGCTGGCAGTGTTTCACAGGCGTGCGGTAGTGCAGAGGTTTCTCCACTGAAGAGAGGTTCGGTCAGAGTGAATTCTCTGGTGTTGCTACTGCTGGAGTAAATGCATCACCGGGGATACACTGCAGTTAACACTGCATTGGAGAATACAGTGGTGGTTTATACTGAGGTTTGGATGGCAGTGGTGCTCTCAAAGCATCACCTTTCAACTGCAACAACCAAAGTCACATAACTGCAACAACCAGACCCTGTTTCTGAAGACCTTCACCTGGAGAGACAGAGACAGAGACAGAGACAGAGACAGAGACAGAGACAGAGACAGAGACAGAGACAGAGACAGAGACAGAGACAGAGACAGAGACAGAGACAGAGACAGACAGACAGACAGACAGACAGACAGACAGACAGACAGACAGACAGACAGACAGACAGACAGACAGACAGACAGACAGACAGACAGTTGAGGAGTTGGACACATCCTCCATAATTTAAAAGTTTTTCCCCTGAGAAGTAAAGAATAGTTAGCATTTCAGAGAAAGAGGATAAACATCATATGCAGGAGAGAGGATCCTTAAACAGAGCATCTAAACTGGAATTGACGGGGGGAGAGTGGAAGGGTACTACAGGATGCTTCTGGGTAAGTGGCAGATTGATCATAGTTGATAAAGTCCTTGTATTTAGGTTACGTTTTGGCCTTCCCAGACTGTAATTCGTTATCTCTCTATTTGGGTAAGGTTCCAGGTGGCACTAACTAAGGAAAAATCTATTAGCTGGTAAAGACGGTATTTTAAGCTGTGTTCAAGTTTATACTGCTGTGTGGGTAGGCTACTTGTACTGTACACATAAATAACTACTATCATCATATGTAAAACATATCAAGATTACATACAGCAGCACTGTTGTTGTGGAATTGTTAGATATTACTTGTTAGATATTGCTGCACTGTAAGAACTAGAAGCACAAGCATTTCGCTACACTCGCAATAACATCTGCTAACCATGTGTATGTGACCAATAAACTTTTGATTTGATTTGGATTTGATTTATGACTGTTTTTAAATAAGTGGACTGTCAAATGAAGGGTGAATGGTATGACCAGTAAGAAACTCTCAGGAAGAGAGCTAAGAGGGATGAATGACTATTGATATGTTGTTTTATGCTGATAAGCTCCTATAGTGTTACCGTTTTACAGTTGTTTTATGCTTTATAAGCTCCTGTTAGTATTACCGTTGTACAGTTGTTTTATGCTGCGTAGTGGTTTAGTATACTACATGAGTATAGAATGATCACAATGGTAAGTAGATTCAGGAGAACTGGGAGACAGTGGAGGAGCAGAGGAGCAGTCTGTTAACGAGCTCTCACGCTCTCAGACCCACATTGCTTAATGCATGCTTGCACACACACACACACACACACACACACACACACACACACACACACACACACACACACACACACACACACACACACACACACACACACACACACACACACACACACACACACACACACACACACACACACACACACACAGTCCGTTGGATTGTCAGATAATTTAATGAGTTAACACAGCAGAGAGTCAATCTACAAGATATGAATATGAGGCCCCTCTGTTTGTTCTACACATTCAGGAGTCTCACACACACTCTCAAACAAGCTAGCACAATATGCATAGACACACACACACACACACACACACACACACACACACACACACACACACACACACACACACACACACACACACACACACACGCTCTATCTTTTCACTGAGGTTAGTGAAGCTTGGAGAGGATGAATACATTATTGACCCAGTGTCCAGTAAGCCCGGAATGCAATACAGCTTGATGTCCTTTCTGCCAACACTGTTTGTGTGTGTGTGTGTGTGTGTGTGTGTGTGTGTGTGTGTGTGTGTGTGTGTGTGTGTGTGTGTGTGTGCATATTGTGCTAGCTTGTTTGAGAGTGTGTGTTTATGTGTGTGCATATGGATGCATTTACCCAGAGCCATATATTTCCCTTTGATCTCTAATTGACCTTGAGTACATCCTGAAGACTCTGCCCGTGTTGTGGCTGGAAACTCCCACTTTCAGCCACGTCAGATCTTTAAACATATACTGTCTGACCTATGATCTAAATGACATGTATGGTGAATGACATATAATTTTCCTGCACAAGGAGACACCTACAGCCTGCAGTCTGAAACAGTCGTCCATGGTCTAAGTCATGACAGTTAATTATGTTGACAATGAGAGAGGAATAGTGCTGTGTGGAGAGAAAGAAGAGATGAGAGCGAGAGAGGGGGGGGTGAGAGAGAGAAAGAGAGAGAGTGAGAGAGAGAGAGAGAGAGAGAGAGAGGGGGGGGGGGGTGAGAGAGAGAAAGAGAGAGAGAGAGAGAGAGAGAGAGAGAGAGAGACACAGAGAGAGAGACAGAGAGAGAAAGGAAGTGTTTGTGATGCCTGGTTGTCAGTGTAAATGTCCTCACCAATGGAAGGAGATGATAACCTCAAAGAAACATGTCAGCTATCAGTTTGACCTTACACATGTGCACTACCGTTCAAATGTTTGGGGTCACTTAGAAATGGCCTTGTTCCTGAAAGAAAAGCTTATTTTTTTGCCAGTTAAAATAACATCAAATTGATCAGAAATACAGTGTAGACATTGTTAATGTTGTAAATGACTATTGCTGGAAACGGCTGATTTTTTTATGGAATATCTACAGAGGCCCATTATCAGCAACCATCCCTCCTGTGTTCCAATGGCACGTTGTGTTAGCTAATCCAAGTTAATCATTTTAAAGGGTTAATTGATCATTAGAAAACCCTTTTGCAATTATGTTAGCACAGCTGAAAACTGTTGTATTGATTAAAGAAGCAATAAAACTAGTCTTCTTTAGACTAGTTGAGTATCTGGAGCATTGGCATTTGTGGGTTCGATTACAGGCTCAAAATGGCCAGAAACAAAGTACTTTCTTCTGAAACTCTTCAGCCTTTTCTTGTCTGAGATATGAAGTCTATTCAGTGTGAGAAATTGCTAAGAAACTGAAGATCTCGTACAACGCTGTGTACTACTCCCTTCACAAAACATTGCAAACTGGCTCTAACCAGAATAGAAAGAGGAGTACTATTCATTGAAGCTGCTAGTTGAGGACTTGTGAGGAAATTTCGGTATTCAGCACTGGAGCCTGCTAATATGATAATGCTAGCTTCTTGCACAGGGGGAATGGAGAATATAGTTTAGTAACCATTGCTAGATTTCCATTAAGAATATTTTAGACTGGAGAGTTTTAGGTCTTTATTTATTTAGAGAGCCACTATTCCTCCCCCTCCCCCCTCCCCCCTCCACACACACACACACACACACGCGCACACTCCAGCCATCCAAAGGCAAAAGTGGTCCAGAAACAACATCATGACCTTTAAATAAAGGCAAGGCAGTGATGGATTAAACATAATGACATTTAAGATGGGTACATTTCACTGCCTTCCCATGTATTTGAAAGGCTGATACACATCAACATTTTCTGTTACAGCAGATGCTTCTGTTTTAGCAGATGCTTTTACTCAGAGCAACATACAGTTTCATACTTTCTTTCCATACTAGTCCCCAAATGGGAATCAAACCCCACAACCCTGCCTTTGCAAGTGCCATGCTCTACCAACTGAGCCATGCAGGAAACTGGTCAAGGCTCTTTTTATTGTCACAAACCTACCAGCAGGCTAGCAGAGACTTTCAGCTTAGATACGGTCAAACTCACAGGGATGTCTTTAATTCTTTATAGGACATGTTTAAGAGAAAGAACTCTGACAACAGAAACACACACACACACACACACACACACACACACACACACACACACACACACACACACACACACACACACACACACACACACACACACACACACACACACACACACACACACACACACACACAGGGCTGACTTGGCTGGATTTGAGTTGTCCTGCCCCTCTGTAATGCGTGACTCATTTGTCCCTGTCACCTCGTCTCAGTAGCTGTGACCTGGGTTAAGCCCGTTCTGGAGCAGAGCCCTACACACACACTGACAAACACACTGACACACACTCTGACAGCACAACTCACTGCAGTCACTCCTGGACTGGTCAACACTGACCCTGGCCCAGATGACACAATGACTCCAATGAGACACTCACAGAGTAGGACATACACAGGAAACACCAACCACATTTCTGCAAGGACCAATAGACACAAAACACACACAGAATTTCCATTCAACTGACCCTGACCAGATGTTGAAATAAAGCACATTTAATGTAGTGTAACTGGATCATTAAGATTGACCACACCGTTGGCAACATTTCATACACGTATTTAGCCATGGGTCTGACTATATTATTAGCGCAATGACAGAACTGACTACACAGTAGCCTACATGTGCAGTGCAGTTGTTGACAGCGTTATCTTTATCTCTGTAGCCGTCTCCCACCTGCATGGCTATACCAGCAGTCTTAAATGCATTGATTGACTTGAATACTGTTCTCTCTCTCTTGGTGAGAAGCTCAGCTGCATTGCTATAGATACCAGCAGATGGTAAATCCTCTGTCCATTAACCCGTGGTCACCTTGGACTCACCTCAAAATATGCAGTATTCCCCCCTCCCCCACCAACACAGCTCTCTCTCTCAATCCATCTCATCTACTTCCTCCCCTCCTCTCTCTCCTCCACTTTGACCTCCCCACAAACACAGCTCTCTCTCTCAATCCATCTCATCTACTTCCTCCCCTCCTCTCTCTCCTCCACTCTGACCTCCCCCCGTTCTTCTCCCTCTGCCCCAATGCTGTTACTCTCTCTCTTTACCTTTTCCTTAATCTCTTATTGCCTTCCTCCCCATCCCACCCTATCCCATCACTGTCTCTCAATCTTAATCAGATGCGATTGACTGCTGGGTCTGTGAGTAGTGATCGGCAGAACACACATCATTTCAGACATTTTACTGAGACTCCACTTCTACGGGGTTGGAGAAAAGGCACCAGAGAGGGAGTGACAGAGAAAATGAAATGAAAAGAGAAAGTGATATGACAAAGAATAATGATTTAAGGTAGGAGGGTAAATGTGCTTGTCTGTAACCTTACTTCTCTGATCATCAAACACAGACCTCTGGATTGCTGTCCTAAACATGCTGCCGTCTTTTGGTGGCAGGTCATTCAATGTTATGGTACTAAGACTGCAGAACTCTCCACCAAAAGGTATTAGGACGATACAAATAACCTCTTTTAAATCCAAGAACATACAAAAACGCATCTTTGTTCTCTGTCCTATCTTGGCCTCTTAATCTGTTGTGATGTCTTGTGGTTTTATCTGGTTCTCTCTTCTATTTGACCTTTGTCTGTTTCACTCTTAATGCGTCAGTGTGCTTGTTCTGCAACTACCGTTTGTAATGTTTTTACTTCAAACGTTTTAAGATGTCCTGTGTTTGTTGTTCACTCTATCGTGAGAGGTGTCCTTGGGTTTGGTTAAGGTGTTCCATAAATAAGACAAACAGCCAGTCATCATTATTATCATAGTCTGTCTCAGTGGGGTGCAGCTGGGCAAATTATGGAGGTGCTCGCTCAATGGAACACCGCCCTGCACAATCATCATTACAGTGTCTTCAGTAGAACACCACCCTGCACCAACATCATCACAATGCCTTCAGTAGAACACCACCCTGCACCATCATCATCACAATGCCTTCAGTAGAACACCGCCCTGCACCATCATCATCACAATGCCTTCAGTAGAACAGTGCCCGGCACCATCATCATCACAATGCCTTCAGTAGAACACCGCCCTGCACCATCATCATCACAATGCTTTCAGTAGAACAGTGCCCTGCACTATCATCATCACAATGCCCTCAGTAGAACACCACCCTGCACAATCATCATCACAATGCCTTCAGTAGAACACCGCCCTGCACCATCATCATCACAATGCCTTCAGTAGAACACTGCACTGCACCATCATCATCACAATGCCTTCAGTAGAACACCGCCCTGCACCATCATCATCACAATGCCTTCAGTAGAACACCGCCCTGCACCATCATCATCCCAATGCCCTCAGTAGAACACCGCCCTGCACCATCATCATCACAATGCCTTCAGTAGAACACCGCCCTGCACCATCATCATCACAATGCCTTCAGTAGAACACTGCACTGCACCATCATCATCACAATGCCTTCAGTAGAACACTGCCCTGCACCATCATCATCGCAATGCCTTCAGTAGAACACTGCCCTGCACCATCATCATCACAATGCCTTCAGTAGAACACTGCCCTGCACCATCATCATCACAATGCCTTCAGTAGAACACTGCACTGCACCATCATCATCACAATGCCTTCAGTAGAACACTGCCCTGCACCATCATCATCGCAATGCCTTCAGTAGAACACTGCCCTGCACCATCATCATCACAATGCCTTCAGTAGAACACTGCCCTGCACCATCATCATCACAATGCCTTCAGTAGAACACTGCACTGCACCATCATCATCACAATGCCTTCAGTAGAACACTGCCCTGCACCATCATCATCACAATGCCTTCAGTAGAACACCGCCTGGCACCATCATCATCACAATGCCTTCAGTAGAACACCACCTTGCACCATCATCATCACAATGCCCTCAGTAGAACACCGCCCTGCACCATCATCATCACAATGCCTTCGGTAGAACACCGCCCTGCACCATCATCATCACAATGCCTTCAGTAGAACACCACCCTGCACCAACATCATCACAATGCCTTCAGTAGAACAGTGCCCTGCACCATCATCATCACAATGCCTTCAGTAGAACAGTGCCCTGCACCATCATCATCACAATGCCTTCAGTAGAACACCGCCCGGCACCATCATCATCGCAATGCCTTCAGTAGAACACCGCCCTGCACCATCATCATCACAATGCCTTCAGTAGAACAGTGCCCGGCACCATCATCATCACAATGCCTTCAGTAGAACAGTGCCCTACACCATCATCATCACAATGCCTTCAGTAGAACAGTGCCCTGCACCATCATCATCACAATGCCCTCAGTAGAACACCGCCCTGCACCATCATCATCACAATGCCTTCAGTAGAACAGCGCCCTGCACCATCATCATCACAATGCCTTCGGTAGAACACCGCCCTGCACCATCATCATCACAATGCTTTCAGTAGGAACACCACCCTGCACCATCATCATCACAATGCCTTCAGTAGAACACCGCCCTATATCATCATCATCACAATGCCCTCAGTAGCCTAACAACACATCTAATCAGCAAATTTGTCAGTGAGTGTGTGTGAGTGTGTGTGTGTGTGTGTGTGTGTGTGTGTGTGTGTGTGTGTGTGTGTGTGTGTGTGTGTGCGTGCGTGCGTGTGCATGCGTGCATGTGTGTGTGTGTGTGTGTGTGTGTGCATGTGTGTGAGAGACAGATTAGATGTGTGTGTGAGTACTCTGTACATGTGTAGTGTACGGTACTGAATGTGTGTATAACATTTCATTCATTAATAAAGAGTGAATGAAATGTATAACTGCAGAGGAGTCTGAAGCGGCAGGGAGAGAGTATAGTCGTGTTCAACTACTGCACAGTGAAACCTTAGCAGACACACATGCCCGCACGCACGCACGCACGCACACAGACACACACACACACACACACACACACACACACACACACACACACACACACACACACACACACACACACACACACACACACACACACACACACACACACACACACACACACACACACACAGTGCAGAATTGTATTTTAAAAAATACTTATAAATCACATACGCGCTTCTAAATCCCACACAGTTTTTCCAAACTTTCCCAAACTCACATTCTTCCCCAAACACAGAGCGAGCACTTGTCAAAGTTCCCAGTGAGCTCTGAGGCAACATTTAAACCTGACCACTGAGGTGCAGAACATCTATCATTAAAGCCCGGTGAAGACTGAAGTTAACTATGTATTCTCCCTCACATCCTCTATGCCTCTCTCTCTGTACTGCTGAACTAGCCTCCAGAGGAACACTAATAGATCATTATGTGAATGAATTTCAGGCCAGTGAGGTGATATGACAGGAACACGTTGTGCCCTGGTAGTTATTGTGTGTCTTTTAAGAATCAACTTCTGATGGCACTGTAATTATAGTTTAGGACTGGAGGAGAGATAATGAGAGAACATCTCATTCTAGGAGCTGACTGAATAAATCTGCCTTATGCATGTACTCATTTCCAATGACAACTATAATAATTCATAAGTGTGTGTGTGCTGTGTGTGCGCTGTGTGTGTGTACACTCTGTGTGTGTGTGTTTGTGTGTGTGTGTGTGTGTGTGTGTGTGTGTGTGTGTGTGTGTGCACTGTGTGTGTGAGCTGTGTGAGTGTAAAGTTACCATTCCTCCTTTGAAAAAGTAATCAGCATTTGATGTCTGTGACTTTAGCTAGTTAGCTGTGTGTGTTGCATGCTTGTGTTTGTGTTTGTATATGTGTGTTTGCCTGCATGTGGATGTTTGCGTGTGTGTGCCCCCTGCGTAGGTCGAAATAGCTGCGTTTGGCTGGAGGGTAAGCTAAGCTGCAGTAAAATATGATTTCATTCCCAGTCTTTCACAGCGGCAGAATGCGACACAGAGAGAGAATTATCTTTCCCCTGCACAAAAACATTAGCACTGTGGTTCTGTGACAAGCAATTGCGTTTAGAATACTTTCCTGAGCAGCATTTTGTCTGCAGAGCAACTGAGGACTAAATAGCAATCCATCTCTGTAACTGATGCGTTGTGCGATTTATTGCCCTGATAATAATTGTAATCATCTATCTCCTGAATGGCTGTCTGCGCAGAGTAAGTCACTTCACAATGGACAAGACAAATCCAGCAGATGCAGTGGATAAGGGATCTGTAGTACGTTCATAATTGTCTCATGCTATGCTATCATCTCAGCCCTCCCCTCCGTGCTTTCTGGCAGCAGTTACATAGCCTTTTCTCAGGAGCCTGTGGTAATCCAGTACAGTAGGTAGCTAGCTCAGCCGGCTGTGCAGCAACAGCCCCATTTACATGAAGATGTGGGCAGACTGGCATCATCATGTGCTCAGCTTAATGCTAAAATAATCCACAGTGTGTGTGTGTGTGAGTGGGTGAGTGGGTGAGTTAGTGAGTGAGTGAGTGAGTGAGTGAGTGTGTAGCATTGGGCTCAATGCAGTGGTTTATGGGGACTTTGCGACGTTGTCGTTTATCAGGTTTTCATCGGGGGAGATGGTGGGGAGACACATCAGTAGCCTCTGGTTCCCCTGATCGGAGTGAGATAGAGTTAGAGATAGAGACAGAGATAGGCAGGGAATACTGAGAGGCTCGACTACATCACTGACTTTGACATTACCTCTGTGATCATTACATCTGAATCGGGTAAATTAATTGCCAATTTCAGCAGCTTTAGTCACAGCTGTGTATGTGCATGGGGGTGGTGAGTCTGGGGGGGGGGGGGGGGGGGTTGGTTATACTATCCTTATCTCCTTATTAGGGCCAGAAGTCCTCACAAGGATAGTAAAACAAGGACAATTCGGACAAGTGGGGACATTTCACCGTTCACCACAAGGAAAATTGGGTCTTTTAGGATTAGGGGTTTGGTTTATCACTAGGGTTACAGATGTTTGGTCCTCACAAGGATAGTAAAACAAATGTGTGTGTGTGTGTGTGTGTGTGTGTGTGTGTGTGTGTGTGTGTGTGTGTGTGTGGTCTAATGTTTACTATCCTTTTGGGTTCCAAAAGCCCTAACAAGGATAGTTAAACAAAATAATACTGGGGATTTCACTGGTCCCCAAAAGTGTTTAATGCTTAGAGGTTAGGTTTAGGTTGACAACTAGAGTTAGCATTAGGGTTAGGGGTTAGGATTAGGGTAAAGAGTTAGGGATATGGGTTAGTTTTAGAGTTAGGTTAAGGGTTAAGAGTTAGGGTTATGTTTAGTTTTGGTTTTAGAGTTAGGTTAAGGGTTAGGGTTAGGAGTTTGGGTTAGATTTAGTTTTAGAGTGAGGTTAAGGGTTAACGGTTAGGGTTAGGAGTTAGGGTTAGATTTAGTTTTAGAGTTAGGTTAAGGGTTAAGGGTTAGGGTTAGGATTTAGGGTTAGGTTTAGTTTTAGAGTTAGGTTAAGGGTTAAGGGTTAGGGTTAGGGTTAGGGTTATAATACATTTTTTATTTGTCTATCATTTCTGTATGTAAAAAAAGCATAATTTACAGTATATTTTAACATCTCTATGAAGCATCCCAAGGCCATCTTCAGTCTGTCACTGTGAGTAGTTGTGTCAAGTGTCTGTCATCTGTGAGTCAGCACAGTGGATATTAAGAATTATCCCAATAGAATCAATGTCTGTGCCAGCACCAACATTTTATTACCATTATCAAAATCTGTCTTCAGCCTTCAGACCAAGACATCCCGAAAATGGGTCTTCTCATGAAAACGTCTGTAGCGTCCAGATATGACCCCACAATCGAAAGGTGAGACTCTAATGAACACGAACAGCACCAGTCAAAAGTTTGGACACATTTACTCATTCAAGGGTTTTTCTTTATTTTCACAATTCTCTGCATTATAGAATAGTAGTGAAGACATCAAAACTATGAAATAACACATATAGAATCCAGAAGTAATCAAAAAAGTATTAAAGAATTCAACGTATATTTTAGATTCTTCAAACTAGCCACCGTTTGCCTTGATGACAGCTTTGCACACTCTTGGCATTCTCTCACCCAGCTTCACCTGGAATGCTTTTCCAACAGTCTTGAAGGAGTTCCCACATATGCTGAGCACTTGTTGGCTACTTTTCCTTCATTCTGCTGTCCAACTCATCCCAAACCATCTCAATTGGGTTGAGGTCGGGTGATTGTGGAGGCCAGGTCATCTGACACAGCACTCCATCACTGCTTCTTGGTCAAATAGCCTTTAAACAACCGGGAGGTTAGTTGGGTCTTTGTTCTGTTGAAAAACAAATGGTTGTCCCACTAAGAGCAAACCAGATGGGATGGCTTATCGCTGCAGAATGCTGTGGTATCCATGCCCATTAAGTGTGCCTTGAATTATAAATAAAACACAGACAGTATCACCAGTAAAGCACCATCACACCTACACCATGCTTCACGTGGGAATCAAACATGCGGAGATCATCTGTTCATCATCTGATCATCTCACATTTGGACTCAAATGACAGATTTCCACCTGTCTAATGTCCATTGCTCGTGTTTCTTGTTTCAAGCTAGTCTCTTAATCTTATTGGTGTCCTTTAGTAGTGGTTTCGTTGCAGCAATTCGACCATTAAGGCCTGATTCAAGCAGTCTCCTCTGAACAGTTGATGTTGAGATGTGTCTGTTACTTGAACTCTGTGAAGCATTTATTTGGGCTGCAATTTGTGAGGCTGGTAACTCTAATAAACTAATAAACTAGAGCTCTGAGACAGGATTGGGGGAAAGGTCAAGGCACAGATCTGGGGAAGGGTACCCAAACATTCCTGCAGTATTGAAACTCCCCAGGAAGACAGTGGCCTCCAGCATTCTTAATGGAAGAAGTTTGGAAGCACCAAGACCTTTCCTAGAGCTGGCCGCCTGGCCAAACTGAGCAATCGGGGGAGAATGACCTTAATCAGGGAGGTTACCAAGAACCCAATGGTCACTCTGACAGAGCTCCAGAGTTCCTTTGTGGAGATTGGAGAACCTTCCAGAAGTACAACCATCTCTGCAGCGATCCACCAATCAGGCCTTATGGTAGAGTGGCCAGACGGAAGCCATTCCTCAGTAAAAGGCACATGACAGCCTGCTTGGAGTTTGCCAAAAGGCACCTAAAGACTCTCCGACAATGAGAAACAAGATTATCTGGTCTGATGAAACCTAGATTTAACTCTTTGGCCTGAGTGCCAAGCATCACGTCTGGAGGAAACCTGTAACCATGCCTACTGTGAGGCATGATGGTGGCAGAATCATGGTGTGGGGATGTTTTTCAGTGGCAGGGACTAGACAGGATCGAGGGAAAGATGAACAGAGCAAAGTACAGAGAGATCCTTGATGAAAACCTGCTCCAGGGCACTCATGACCTCAGACTGGGGCGAAGGTTCCCCTTCCAACAGGACGATGACCCTCAGCACACAGCCAAGACAATGCAGGAGTGGTTTTGGGACAAGTCTCTGAATGTCCTTGAGTGGCCCAGCCAGGCCTGGACTTGAACCTGACTGAACATCTCTGTAGAGACCTGAAAATAGCTGTGCAGCGACACTCCCTATCCAACCTGACAGAGCTTAAGAGGATCTGCAGAGAAGAATGGGAGAAATTTCCCAAATAAAGGTGTGCCAAGCTTGTAGCATCTTACCCAAGAATACTCGAGGCTGTAATCGCTGCCAAATGTGCTTCAACAAAGTACTGAGTAAAGGCTCTGAATAATTATATAAATATGATATTTCCTGTATTTAAAAAAAAATACATTTGCAAGATATTCAAAAACCCAGTTTTTTCTTTATCATTAGGGTGTATTGTGGCAGGATAGCCTAGTGGTTAGAGCATTGGCCTAGTAACCGGAAGGTTGCAAGCTCAAATCCCCGAGCTGACAAGGTACAAATCTGTCGTTCTACCCCTGAACAGGCAGTTAACCCACTGTTCCTAGGCTGCCATTGAAAATAAGAATTTGTTCTTAATAACTGACTTGCCTAGTTAAATAAAGGTACATTTAAAAAGAAATGTGTGTAGCTTGATGAGGATTTGTTTTTTATACTGTGGAAAAAATCAAGGGTTCTGAATACTTTCCGAAATGCACTGTACTTTAGTGCCAAAATAAATAAAAAATTATATCGCTCAGATAGGCCTATAGGGCAAACACCAAAACATACTTTATTTGGAGAAAAAAAAATTGACCTTGACACAATGTATTTTGTATTTTGATACATCTCTTTGCCAGGTATGAATATGTTATTCAATGCATTTCTAGTTGCTATTAGCAGTAAGGCCAAATTCAATGTTTCATCAAATATTTTTTGTATATATTTTTGGGATACCCACAGGTGTCCTTAAATGCATCCTTGGTATGACTTTCTTAAAACAATTCAAGGATCATTAACTAGATCCAGCCGCAGGTTCTTAGACTCTAGCGCAGGGATCATCAACTAGATCCAGCCGCAGGTTCTTAGACTCTAGCGCAGGGATCATCAACTAGATCCAGCCGCAGGTTCTTAGACTCTAGCGCAGGGATCATCAACTAGATCCAGCCGCAGGTTCTTAGACTCTAGCGCAGGGATCATCAACTAGATCCAGCCGCAGGTTCTTAGACTCTAGCGCAGGGATCATCAACTAGATTCCGCCGCGGGACAATCTTTTATTGAGCGGATGGTTAGGGGGCCAGAACATAATGACAAATCATTTGTAGACCACAAGATGACCACAGGAAGCACAAACAGATATAATATTTGACTAAACTGTAATAATTTCAAACCTTACTTACCGTTGTACAGTATATGATCACGTTTATCTCTCTACTATGCATGGCAATACTTTGGAACAGATATCCATAATTAAAATTACTCCGAACTGATTTGCTGGTGTTTTACAGTCTTTTATGTACCCCTCACCCAAAAACCTGTGGGCCAAATAAAATCAGCTGTGGGCCAAATTCGTCCTGCGGGGGGACAATTCTCTAGGGAGTTTAACATGATCACATATTCAGTGTCAGCTCAGCTGTTGTTTACAGACGAAAAGTAAAAGTGTCCATTTGTCAAATGAAAGTGTAAATTGTCAAATCACCTTAGTTGTGTTACAGTACAACAATACTGTACTGAACATTACCTTCATCAACTTATCAACTCATTATTCCATTATAACATGATGATGTTCGTGGTGTCGGGAGAAAGTAGAGAAAATATATCAATCTATCAATATATCAATCTGCATGTCAACCTAGTCAGACTTTCTCTCTGTTTCATAGTCTCACTCACTCCATCTCTCTATTCTTGCACTTCTCTCTCTCCCTCGATCTCATTCTTTCTCCTTCTCCATCTCCATGTCTCCTCCACCTCTCTCATAACCCCTGTACAATCCAATAAGCTATTACGCTACCATTGATCTTCTCCTCAGCCAAACATTTGCATTTGGGGGAGAAAAGCAATAAGGAGAGAGAACAGGGGAGGATCGACAGGACAGGACTGTTTTTAAAGGAGAGAAGGAGAGAGGGGTGGATAATTATAGAGTTTGGCAGGGATTTAACACTTTAGTGCCTTTCAGGCCATGTCAGATTGATGCTCTCTCTCGACTTCGTCACTGGAGAAGGCGGAGTGTGTGTGTCAGTGGAGGCTGGTGAGAGGAGCTATAGAAGGGTGGGTTCATTGTAATGGCTGGATTGGAATAAATGGAACGTAGTCAAACATGTGGTTTCTATATGTTTGATGTGGTTGATACCGTTCTATTGATTCCATTCTAGCCATTACAATGAGCCCGTCCTCCTATAGCTCCTTCCACCAGCCTCCTCTGGTGAGTGTGTCTGTGTGTGTCTGGGTGTGTTCACTGATCTGATGCCAAAGTAAATCACTCAAGACTGGATTGGAGGTTGTGCTGCTGTCCAGCCACTGTCTGCTTGGCTAAGATCGCATCTGTTCAGGCAGATGCAGGATATCATGTGTCTGTCTATGTGCTTCTAGGATGTGTTTCTGCACTAGTACTGTATGGGTGTAATATGTTTTTATGTGTGTATAGTGTGTAATGTTACATGTATATGTAATTCGTCTTTTGAGTAAATGTATCTTCATGATATGGTAACACATGGTTTGATTAAGATCACTTTATTCATCAAAGGAAATTTGACTTCCACATTATCCCAACCCTGCCGAAAGACCCATACACATACAGGATGGAGAGGTTGGATCAGTGGGCTGCCACAGAGCACATGGAGCAGTTGTTGTTGGGGATAAGGGCCTTGCTCAAGAGAACAATGGCAGGTTGCCAGCTCACTTCCCACCAGATTTCTCTCGCCAGACCCGGGCTTCAAACTGGCAACCCTCCAGTTGCTGGCTTGTCTCTCTAACCACTAGGTTAGCTGCCGTTGACCTATAGATATTAATTCCATGTAACCTAAACTGGTAGTTAACCAATGCATGCAGAGACAGAACTGTGCAGAAGCAGGAGAAATTAGTTCAGAAAATAGTTTCAGAGTTTCTAACAGGGGTTTTTAGTTTCTTGATAGCGGAAGTCATTTCATCCAACACTTATTTGATCATGTAATTCCTCCTTACATCGCCCCCCTCTTTCTTCCTCATCTTCTTCTGTCCTACATTTTCATTTCTGTCATTCAGCCACTTTCCACTGTGAGAATTGTGGTGTTAACGTTAAGTGCGCAGTTACAGGTGGCTTTGAAACGAGTCCTGACTGAAGTCGGTTTAGGAGAGGTGATTATGACCATCATGTGAGCTGCAGGATTCCTGACGTGTTATAAGGATATTTAAACCCTCAGCCAACCTCCCCCCAACAACACCTCTTCCACCCCCCATCCCTCCAATGCTTCTCTCTCTCTCTCTCTCTCTCTGTCTCTCTCTCTCTCTCTCTCTCTCTCTCTCTCTCTCTGTCTCTCTCTCTCTGTCTCTCTCTCTCTCTGTCTCTCTCTCTCTGTCTCTCTCTCTCTCTCTCTCTCTCTCTCTCTCTCTCTCTCTCTGTCTCTCTCTCTCTCTCTCTCTTTCTCTCTCTCTCTCTCTCTCTCTCTCTCTCTCTCTCTCTCTCTCTCTCTCTCTCTCTCTCTCTCTCTCAATTCAATTCAATTCAAGGGCTTTATTGGCATTGCCAAAGCAAGTGAGGTAGATAATATATAAAGTGAATATATAAAATGAAATAAACAATAAATATTAGCAGTAAACATTACACATACAGAAGTTTCAAAACAATAAAGACATTACAAATGTCATATTATATATATACAGTGTTTTAACAATGTACAAATGGTTAAAGGACACAAGATAAAATAAATAAGCATAAATATGGGTTGTATTTACAATGGTGTGTGTTCTTCACTGGTTGCCTCTTTCTCGTGGCAACAGGTCACAAATCTTGCTGCTGTGATGGCACACTGTGGAATTTCACCCAGTAGATATGGGAGTTTATCAAAATTGGATTTGTTTTCGAATTCTTTGTGGATCTGTGTAATCTGAGGGAAATATGTCTCTCTAATATGGTCATACGTTGGTCAGGAGGTTAGGAAGTGCAGCTCAGTTTCCATCTCATTTTGTGGGCAGTGAGCACATAGCCTGTCTTCTCTTGAGAGCCATGTCTGCCTACGGCGGCCTTTCTCAATAGCAAGGCTATGCTCACTGAGTCTGTACATAGTCAAAGCTTTCCTTAATTTTGGGTCAGTCACAGTGGTCAGGTATTCTGCCGCTGTGTACTCTCTGTGTAGGGCCAAATAGCATTCTAGTTTGCTCTGTTTTTTTGTTAATTCTCTCTCTCTCTCTCTCTGAAATAGATAATAAACAAAAGTGAAATAAACAATCAAAATTGAACAGTGAACATTACACTCACAAAAGTTTCAAAGGAATAGAGACATTTCAAATGTCATATTATGGCCATGCACAGTGTTATAATGATGTGCAAATAGTTCAAGTACAAAAGGTAAAATAAGTATTTACAATGGTGTTTGTTCTTCACTGGTTGCCCTTGTCTTGTGGCAACAGATCACAAATCTTGCTCCTGTGATGGCACATTGTGGTATTTCACCCACTAGATATGGGAGTTTATCAAAATTGGATTTGTTTTTGAATTCTTTGTTGGTCTGTGTAATCTGAGGGAAATATGTGTCTCTAATATGGTCATACATTTGGCAGGAGGATAAGAAGTGCAGCTCAGTTTCCACCTCACTTGTGGGCAGTGGGCACATAGCCTGTCTTCTCTTGAGAGCCAGGTCTGCCTACAGTGGCCTCTCTCAATAGCAAGGCTATGCTCACTGAGTCTGGACATAGTTTTCCTTAATTTTGGGTCAGTCACAGTGGTCAGGTATTCTGCCACTGTGTACTCTCTGTATAGGGCCAAATAGCATTCCAGTTTGCTCTGTTGTTTAGTTCATTCTTTCCAATGTGTCAAGCAATTATCTTTTTTTTCTCATGATTTGGTTGAGTCTAATTGTGTTGACAACTAGTTTAGGGTACTCTCTCGCTCTCTCTGTCTCCCTCTCCCTCTCATTCTCTTCATCTTTCTTTCTGTTTTTTTCCATCACTACAGAGACTTGGAGGCATGTCAGGACCAGCAGCCACACACCGATGAGACTGATTGCAGTTGAGCTTCAGCTGTGACAGCCTTTTAGCTTCTGGGGAGAGAAAGAAAGAGGGAGAGAGAGAGTGAGAGAGAACGAGAGAAAGAGAGAGCGAGAGAGAAACAGATAAAGAGAGTGAGAGAGAGCGAGAGAGCGAGAGAGAGAGAACGAGAGAGAACGAGAGAAAGAGAGTGAGAGAGAGTGAGAGAGAAACAGAGAGAGAGAGAGAGAGCGAGAGAGGGGGTGAGAGAGAGAGAGAGAGAGAGAGAGAGAGAGAGAGAGAGAGAGAGAGAGAGAGAGCACTGTCTCTAACTCTAATATTGACAGCACATTGATGATCCTCTTCAAGTCTCTCCTATTCAAAGGAACTTCCTCCATCACAACCAAAATAGCTCCTGCTCACAATGTTTTGGATTTGTGACCGGTTTTCCAAACGTAGCAAATTTGTTAAGTAGTTACAGTCACACTGGCACCCGGAATAAAAGACTACAATGAAAGATAATAAAGAGAGCGAGATGGAGACAGAGAGAGGGAAGATGAACGAACAGCCAGCAGGAGAGTGACGAAGTAAGGGAGGGTAGGGAGGTTACAGAAGCAGAGGTAGAAAAAGAGAGCATCAAATGGGGAGAGAAAGCAGTGCACAGAGTGAGGGAGAAAGAATACAGAGGAGCTAGGCTGATATCTGCAGCGCTCCAGCTGTGAGGCTTAAGAAGCTTAACCTCCCCGCCCATCAAGTGCAGGCTTTCACCAGTGCTTCATCGCCAGAGAGAACGCAGGAGAGGGAGGGATGGGGAGAGAGAGAGAGAAAGAGAGAGAGAGAGAGAGAGACATCACAGGAGAAGAGAAGGGGAGAGGTCTATGTTTATTCTTCTCTACCAGAGGAGTTGGGCTCAGAGGTAATGGTTGATTAGAGGAGAGGTGGCTGTCAGGTGTAGAGCTAGTCTCTCTCTCTCTCTCTCTCTCTCTCTCTCTCTCTCTCTCTCTCTCTCTCTCTCTCTCTCTCTCTCTCTCTCTCTCTCTCTCTCTCTCTCTCTCTCTCTGCTGTAAATTAGTGATTGAGGAGAGTGGGGATAAATCATTCCCCTTGACTTATTCCACATTTGTTTTGTTACAGCCTGAATTCAACATGGATTCAATTCTAACCCATCTACACACAATACCCCATAATGACAAAGCGAAAACATGTTTTTAGAAATGTTGCAAATGTATTGAAAATGAAATACATAAATATCTTATTTACATACCGTACTGTAGGGGTATGTGTACAGTACCAGTCAAAAGTTTGGACACACCTACTCATTCAAGGACTTTTCTTTATTTCTACATTGTAGAATAATAGTGAAGACATCAAAACTATGAAATGACACATATGGAATCAAGTAGTAACCAAAAAAGTGTTAAATAAATGAAAATATATTTATATTTGCGATTCTTCAAACTAGCCACCCTTTTCCTTTGCACACTAGGCATTCTCTCAACCAGCTTCACGAGGTAGTCACCTGGAATGCATTTCAATTAACAGGTGTGCCTTGTTGTGGAATATCATTCCATCCTAATGCGTTTGTGCCAGTCAGTTGTGTTGTGACAAGGTAGGGGTGGTATACAGAAGATAGACCTACTTTGTAAAAGACCAAGTCCATATTATGGCAAGTAAAGCTCAAATAAGCAAAGAGAAATGACAGTCCACCATTACCTAAAGACATGAAGGTCAGTCAATGCGGAAAATGTCTGCATGAATCAGGCCTTCATTGTCAAATTGCTGCAACGAAACCTCTAATAAAGGACACCAATAATAAGAAGAGACTTGCTTGGGCCAAGAAACACGAACAATGGACATTAGACTGGTGGAATTATGGCCCCAATCGCCATGTCTCTGTGAGACGCAGAGTAGATGAAGGGATGATCTCCGCATGTGTGGTTCCCACCGTGAAGCATGGAGGAGGAGGTGTTATGGTGTGGGGGTGCTTTGCTGGTGACACTGTCCGTGATTTATTTAGAATTCAAGGTACACTTAACCAGCATGGATACCACAGCATTGTGCAGCGAAACATCATCCCATTTTTTGCGCTTAGTGGGATTATCATTTGTTTCTCAACAGGACAATGACCCCAAACACACCACCAGCCTGTGTAAGGGCTATTTGACCAAGAAGGAGAGTGATGGAGTGCTGCATCAGATGACCTGGCCTCCACAATCACCCGATCTCAACCCAATTGAGATGGTTTCAGATGAGTTGGACTGCAGAGTGAAGGAAAAGCATCCAACAAGTGCTCAGCATATGTGGGAACTCCTTCAAGACTGTTGGAAAAGCATTCCTCATGAAGCTGGTTGAGAGAATATCAATAGCGTACAAAGCCGTCATCAAGGCAAAGGGTGGCTAGTTTGAAGAATCTCAATTATAAAATACATTTTGGTTTGTTTCAAACTTTTTGGGTTACTACATGATTCTGTATGTGTTATTTCATAGTTTTGATGTCTTCACTATTATTCTACAATGTATAAAAGAGTAAAAAAATAAAGAAAAACCCTTGAATGAGTAGGTGTGTCCAAACTTTTGACTGGTACTGTATGTGTGTGTGAGTATGTGTGTGTGTGGGGGGGACTGAAACTGAGTCTCATGGATTAGCAGTATGGCAATGCACATTATTAGATGTTACAGCACAGCAGTGCACACAAATATTGTTTGAAAAACTAGATTACCTATTAGATTACTTTCAAATTTAGAAAGGATGTTTGTGATAAAACAAAATACATTTATGACACCTTTCTTTTTTCTTAATGAAGTTCAATTCTGTTTGTTTCACCTAAGCGACTCTGGCCACAAATCAGAGACCACACTGATGACACACCAAATGCATTTGATGGATCTTTTTGGTCTTCTTCTAATGCCTCTTAAAGGGAAAGTAATCCAAATGTAAGTAATCAGATTACGTTACGGATTTTGGGTAATCCAAAAGTTACGTTACTGATTACAATTTTGGACAGGTAACTAGTATTTGTGACAGATTACACTTAGAAAGGAACCTACCCAACTCTGGTAGTCGGTTACATTAAGAAACAACAGAAAAAGACCACTGACTGTTAAGATATTTTCTGAATAAACCATCTCTCTCTCTCTCTCTCTCTCTAGGCAGCATGAACCGTCCAGGGGTGGTCCCTGCCTTCTTCAGGACCCCCACAGTGATCCCACCCCCGCTGGACATGAAGCAGTTCCTGCAGTTCCCAATGGACACAGCTCCACCACAACACAGCATGGGCCTCTTCCACAACTTCAACACCAACAGTTACTCAACAGTGAGTAAATGAACTCCACACAGGCATGTTAAGGCACATACCACGCATGCACGCCATACATATGCAGACACATACACTGACACAGCGCACACACATGTAGACCCCCTTCAACTCAGAGGTCGCACAAGGTTCAAAAGCTGTGTAGCAAAATTCGTACTTGTCTTTTCTGGGGCCTGGAGTTTTTCCTGATCTCATGACCTAGTCACGTAAAACACTGGCCCAAATGGTGTAGTTTTTAAATGCATTGGGGTATTCTTTCTCTCTATACGCAGCTTTTAATAGGCTACATTTGGTTATGATATGTATTAAAAATCTGTTTAATATCATTTAGCAATGTCAGTCATTACTCTATTCTACCTCGGGGGTTTGTGGTATATGGCCAATGTACCACAGCTAATGGCTATATCCAGGCACTCCTGGCACCACACCACCTCAGGCCTTATTGCTGAACTATACCACTGCTGCCATCTTGTTGCAGGCTGTCTGAGAATATTCATTGTAATTGGCTTTGGTTTCGCATAATATTCCTCTGGGATGTACTTGCCAGTCAATGTGAGGGGTCTTGTAACTGTAGACAGGTGAGGTATTCTGATTAAGTGGTTTTATAGAATGATCCTCAATAATAAGCTGACAAGTGTTTGCTATCCCTGTGGCAGAATAAAGTCCTGCATCTTTACAAAATTCCCCAGCGAGCATTTTACTGCAATACAATTGTAATGAATACTCAGGGAAAAAAAGGTGTAGATTCACACACAGAGCACAGCAGATGTGTATTAAGCCTTCGCAGAAGGTAGGAATCATGGTCACAGGCAGGCAATGGTCAAACACAGGTAGCAGTCAAAACAAACAATACCTCACAACCATACAAACAGAAAGAACTGAACTAAATAGGGAGCTGATGAGACCAGGTGAGAAACGAACGCAGGTGAAATCAATGAACAAAAATGAAAGACAGGGCTACGTTCCAGAACACAAAGAAAAAGAACACAAGGTTGACTAAGAAAAGAAAAGCAGAACCTCACAACAATGACTTATGGCTAATCAATTTAATAAGACCCACAGCCAGCGTTCCCCATAATCAATTTAATAAGACGCACAGCCAGCGTTCCCCATAATCAATTTAATAAGACCCACAGCCAGCGTTCCCCATAATCAATTTAATAAGACGCACAGCCAGCGTTCCGCATAATCAATTTAATAAGACGCACAGCCAGCGTTCCGCATAATCAATTTAATAAGACGCACAGCCAGCGTTCCCCATAATCAATTTAATAAGACGCACAGCCAGCGTTCCCCATAATCAATTTAATAAGACGCACTGTTACGATCTACTAGGTGTGGTGGGTGGAATCAGGCGCAGAGAGCAGGTTAGGTCGTTTTCCTCAGATTTATTCCCCAGCGCAACAAAAACAGTCACGCCAACACACAGGGCGTAAATACGTTGCTAGTCCAAAACAACTACAGGACTAAACAGTCCGGAGAATAAATACAATAATAAATCACACCAACAAAACACAGAGTAACAAAAACAAGCCCGCACAAATACCCAGCGGGCCTAGTGCCCTTAAATACCCTACAAACAAATCCTAATACAAAACAGGTGTACCCAATTAACCAATAACCCAAAACAAACGGAAAGGGAATCGATGGCAGCTAATAGGCCGGCGACGACGACCGTCGAGCACCGCCCGAACAGGAAGAGGCACCATCCTCGGCGAGGTTCGTGACAGTACCCCCCCCCTGACGCGCGGCTCCCGCAGCGCGCCGACCCCGGCCTCGAGGACGACCCGGAGGACGAGGCGCAGGGCGATCCGGGTGGAGGCGATGGAAATCCCTCAAGAGGGAAGGATCTAAAATGTCCCTCCCCGGTACCCAGCACCTCTCCTCCGGACCGTACCCCTCCCAGTCCACGAGGTACTGCAGGCCCCTCACCCGGCGTCTCGAGTCCAGAATAGCTCGTACTGTGTACGCCGGGGACCCCTCGATGTCCAGAGGGGGTGGAGGGACCTCCGGTACCTCACCGTCTTGTAGGGGACCAGCTACCACCGGCCTGAGGAGAGACACATGAAACGAGAGGTTAATACGATAATAAGAGGGAAGTTGCAATCTATAACACACCTCGTTTATCCTCCTCAGGACTTTAAATGGCCCCACACACTGCGGCCCCAGCTTCCGGCAGGGCAGGCGGAGGGACAGGTTTCGGGTCGAGAGCCAGACCCTGTCCCCTGGTGCGAACACCGGGGCCTCACTGCGGTGGCGGTCAGCGTCTCTCTTCTGCCGTTCACTGGCCTGCCTGAGAGAATCCTGGACTGCCCGCCAGGTCTCTCTAGAGCGCTGTACCCACTCCTCCACCGCAGGAGCCTCGGTCTGACTCTGATGCCACGGAGCCAGGACCGGCTGGTAACCCAGTACACATTCGAATGGCGACATATTCGTGGACGAATGCTGAAGAGAATTCTGGGCTAACTCTGCCCATGGGACGTACCTTGCCCATTCTCCTGGCCGGTCCTGGCAATACGACCTCAGAAACCTGCCCACTTCCTGGTTTACTCTCTCCACCTGCCCATTACTTTCGGGGTGATAACCAGAGGTAAGGCTGACCGAGATCCCCAGACGCTCCATAAACGCCTTCCAAACCCGAGATGTGAACTGGGGACCCCGATCGGAGACGATATCCTCTGGGACCCCATAGTGCCGGAAGACGTGGGTAAAAAGAGCCTCTGCAGTCTGTAGGGCCGTAGGGAGACCAGGCAATGGAAGGAGACGGCAGGACTTAGAGAACCGATCCACAACGACCAGAACGGTAGTGTTCCCCTGAGAAGGGGGAAGATCAGTAAGGAAATCTACCGAGAGATGGGACCATGGCCGTTGTGGAATCGGGAGGGGCTGTAACTTCCCTCTAGGAAGGTGCCTAGGAGCCTTACTCTGGGCGCATACCGAACAGGAAGAGACATAGAGCCTCACATCCCTAGCTAAGGTGGGCCACCAGTATTTCCCTCTAAGACCCCGCACTGTCCTATCGATCCCCGGATGACCCGCAGACGGTAGTGTGTGAGCCCACCGAATCAACTTATCACGAACACCAAGCGGTACGTAACTTCTGCCAGTCGGACACTGTGCAGGCGCAGGTTCAACCCTCAACGCCCGCTCGATGTCCGCGTCCACCTCCCATACCACTGGGGCCACCAGCCGAGAAGCAGGAAGGATGGGAGTGGGTTCGATAGACCGGTCCTCGGTGTCATAGAGACGGGACAGCGCGTCGGCCTTAGTGTTGAGGGAACCTGGTCTGTAAGAGATCGTAAATCTAAAACGTGTAAAGAACATGGCCCACCTAGCCTGGCGCGGATTCAGTCTCCTCGCTGCACGAATATACTCCAGATTACGGTGATCAGTCCAGATGAGAAAAGGGTGTTTAGCCCCCTCTAGCCAGTGTCTCCACACCTTCAGGGCCTTTACCATAGCTAGTAACTCCCGGTCCCCCACATCATAGTTCCGCTCTGCCGGACCCAGCTTCTTAGAAAAGAAAGCGCAGGGACGGAGCTTCGGTGGCGTACCCGAGCGCTGAGACAGCACGGCTCCAACCCCAGCCTCGGACGCATCCACCTCCACTATGAATGCTAACGAAGGGTCCGGATGCGCCAACACGGGAGCCCCAGTGAACAGTGCCTTCAACTGGTTGAAGGCTCCATCAGCCTCTGCTGACCACCGCAAACGCACCGGCCCTCCCTTCAGCAGTGAGGTAATGGGCGCCGCTACTTGGCCAAAACCCCGGATAAACCTCCGGTAGTAATTGGCAAACCCTAAAAACCGCTGCACCTCCTTTACCGTGGTCGGAGTCGGCCAATTACGCACGGCGTTAACGCGGTCACACTCCATCATCATCCCCGAGCTGGAAATGCGATAACCCAAGAAGGAAACGGCTGGTTTGGAAAACACACATTTCTCAGCCTTGACGTATAGGTCATGCTCCAGCAGTCGCCCAAGAACCTTGCGCACCAGGGAAACATGCGCGGCGCGTGTGGCAGAATAAATCAAGATGTCATCAATATAGACTACCACACCCTGCCCGTGCAAGTCCCTGAGAATCTCATCTACAAAGGATTGAAAGACGGCTGGAGCATTTTTCAACCCATACGGCATGACGAGGTACTCATAGTGGCCTGATGTGGTACTAAACGCTGTTTTCCACTCGTCTCCTCCCCGAATACGCACCAGATTATACGCGCTCCTGAGGTCCAGTTTTGTGAAGAAACGCGCTCCGTGGAATGATTCCACCGCCGTAGCGATGAGAGGTAGCGGATAACTAAAACCCACTGTGATCGAATTGAGACCTCGATAATCAATGCACGGACGCAGACCTCCCTCCTTTTTCCTCACAAAAAAGAAACTCGAGGAGACGGGTGACATGGAGGGCCGAATGTACCCCTGTCTCAGAGCTTCCGTGACATATGTTTCCATAGCCAGCGTCTCCTCCTGTGACAGTGGGTACACATGACTCCGGGGAAGTGCAGCGTTCTCCAGGAGGTTTATCACGCAATCCCACCGTCGATGGGGTGGTAATTTGGTCGCTTTCCTCTTACTAAAAGCGATAGCCAAATCGGCATATTCGGGGGGAATGCGCACGGTGGAAACCTGGTCTGGACTCTCCACCGTCGTGGCACCGATGGAAACTCCTAAACACCTCTCTGAACACTCGTCTGACCACCCCTTAAGAGCCCCCTGTTTCCAGGAAATAAGGGGATTGTGAATAGCCAGCCAGGGAACCCCCAACACCACCGGAAACCCAGGTGAATCAATAAGGTAGAAACTGATCCTCTCCCTATGATTCCCCTGCGTTACCATGTCCAGCGGAATCGTGGCCTCCCTGACCAGCCCTGACCCTAGCGGTCGGCTATCTAAGGAGTGCACGGGGACAGGTGGGTCTATCTGCACTAACGGAATACCCAATTTACGGGCGAGTCCACGATCCATAAAACTCACAGCTGCGCCTGAATCGACTAGCGCCTTATGCTGAAGAGAGGGGAAAAATGCAGGGAAAAAAACTAACAAAAACATGTGACCAACAGGGAGCTCTGGGTGAGTTTGGTGCTTACTCACCTGGGGTGGCCGAGGAGCGCTCTGCCGACCATCTCGACTCCCAGAGGGACTCCTCCAACACCGGTCCGAAGTGTGTCCTCTCCGTCCACAATAGGAGCAGGAGGAGCCCCCTCTGATCCCCCTAGATGCAGCTCCTCCCAACTCCATCGGAGTGGGAGTGGGAGAGCTGGACGGTGGAATTAACAGGACCCCTTCTGAACGCCCGCGGGCAGCTAGCAGGTTGTCCAATCGAATAGACATGTCTATTAGTTCATCCAGGGAGAGAGTTGTGTCCCTGCAAGCCAGCTCCCGGCGGACGTCCTCCCGGAGACTACACCGGTAATGGTCCATCAGGGCCCTGTCATTCCACCCAGCACCAGCAGCTAGGGTCCTAAACTCCAACGCGAAGTCCTGCGCGCTCCTCGTCTCCTGTCTGAGGTGGAACAGTCGCTCACCCGCCGCTTTACCCTCTGGTGGATGATCGAACACTGCTCGGAAACGGCGGGTGAACTCCAGGTAGTTGTCCCGAGCTGAGTCTGGACTGTTCCATACTGCGTTAGCCCAGTCCAGGGCCCTGCCCGTTAAACAGGAGACGAGGAGGCTCACACTCTCCTCACCCGAGGGAGCCGGACGCACGGTAGCCAGGTAGAGCTCCAGCTGGAGCAAAAATCCCTGGCACCCAGCAGCCGCTCCATCGTACTCCCTCGGGGGGGGAGAGACGTAGTGCGCCGGACCCAGAGGACGATGTAGGTGGAGTAGGTGGTGTCGGGAGTGGGGGAGCTGGGGTAGATGTCGGGAGACCACTCCTCTCCCATCGTTCCATCCTCTCCATCATCTGGTCCATCGCGGTACCAATCCGATGGAGGACAGCTGTATGGTGATGAACGCGCTCCTCCATAGTGGGGAGAGGAGTGGTCGCTGCTCCTGCTGACTCCATTTCAATTGGTGCGGGCTTCTGTTACGATCTACTAGGTGTGGTGGGTGGAATCAGGCGCAGAGAGCAGGTTAGGTCGTTTTCCTCAGATTTATTCCCCAGCGCAACAAAAACAGTCACGCCAACACACAGGGCGTAAATACGTTGCTAGTCCAAAACAACTACAGGACTAAACAGTCCGGAGAATAAATACAATAATAAATCACACCAACAAAACACAGAGTAACAAAAACAAGCCCGCACAAATACCCAGCGGGCCTAGTGCCCTTAAATACCCTACAAACAAATCCTAATACAAAACAGGTGTACCCAATTAACCAATAACCCAAAACAAACGGAAAGGGAATCGATGGCAGCTAATAGGCCGGCGACGACGACCGTCGAGCACCGCCCGAACAGGAAGAGGCACCATCCTCGGCGAGGTTCGTGACACGCACAGCCAGCGTTCCGCATAATCAATTTAATAAGACGCACAGCCAGCGTTCCGCATAATCAATTTAATAAGACTCACAGCCAGCGTTCCCCATAATCAATTTAATAAGACTCACAGCCAGCGTTCCCCATAATCAATTTAATAAGACGCACAGCCAGCGTTCCCCATAATCAATTTAATAAGACGCACAGCCAGCGTTCCCCATAATCAATTTAATAAGACGCACAGCCAGCGTTCCCCATAATCAATTTAATAAGACGCACAGCCAGCGTTCCGCATAATCAATTTAATAAGACGCACAGCCAGCGTTCCCCATAATCAATTTAATAAGACGCACAGCCATAAGCAGCATTTTTAGACATGGACCCAACCAGTTCATTTCCAGGTTGGGTTTCACGTGAAGGTCAGCACGGTGACAAACATTGGTGGGCACGTACACACACACTGAAGCACAAACGCCACATGCACGTACACATACACACAGGGCCAGCCCACCTCGTGGGCAAAAAACCCTGTTGACGGTGGAGAGATGTTTTAAAGTGAATTTCCTGCTATTCTACATATTTTGCCACGGAAAATAGATAACATTTAGCAGTTTTAAGCAAACTTTCCTGCAATTCTACACATTTTGCCAAGATTTTTTCCATGTTAATGATATCTAAGGGAGTGACTAACAAAACCAGTGGAGGCCCCCTGGAGGTCAGGTCCCCTGGGCACCTGCCCAGTTGGTATAGTTTAGATTGCTGGCTAGACTAACTAGACTAACTTACCAATACAAAACATGTTAGCTAACACTCACCTCTGGTTGCCTCCGCTCCGCTGTGGACCCCCCCTCCTCCGGTGCACTATCCAACCTCGGTAAGTCCTCTGGTCCCACTAAACCTTCAATGCTCACACACCCCGCGGGTACAGCACACCGATAGGACCCCTTGCCCAAAGCTGGAATCACTGCATTTTAGATGAATCCACTGCACGCATTACAAACATACCACATCTTTGCTGTTACTCTTTATCCACCGTTCACAATCTGAGCATGGGTGTATAGGTCGTTAGATGAGTTTGTGATAAAGTGAGGTCCAGGGCATTGATGGGTATCACCCAATAAGAGAAGGCATAGAGTTATTATAAGATCTCCACCATTAATTTACGATTTCAGACTGGATTTCGATGATCGTTTTGGTTTCTGCCAAGGTGCTATGAAAGTTTGGTATATAACATTTCTTCCAAATCCGAAGTGCTGGATGCCATCAAAAGTGTTTGCATGACCGAGTAGTTGCTGAGCAGATGCAATTATTTCCAGTAACATTTAAAACAAACACATAAAGTAAAAGTGCTGCCACCATGCCGAACTTGCCGGTCGCCATCTTGAAATCATGTGTGGCAGCGACATGCAGCCATGGTCCATACTGGACCAGATTCTTCTTTATCATATCCATCGATGCTAGGCTCAGGCTCCGAGCTCTTCACCACACCTTCCAACTCACTTAATTCACCCTCATTCAGAACTCATGACACCAATCTTTTTTGACACTCAATCTCCATTTTTATTGCCATCTTCCTCAGATTCAGCTCTACCCTCTGCTTTCTTCAACCTCTTCTTTCTCTTTTTCCACCTCCATTCCTCCTCAGAAATCCACCTTTCGGTGTCCCTGTCCCAATATTCCTCTTCAGTTGCCATTTTAGAACTTTCTGCAAGCAATCTTCCCCTCTCTGCAAGGATAGCCAATGACATTACCCCTTATTGACATCTGACTTAAAAGGTGCCTTGGTGGAAGAGTGGGGTAACATCTTACAGCAAGAACTGGCAAATCTGGTGCAGTCCATGAGGAGGAGATGCACTGCAGTACTTGATGCAGCTGGTGGCCACACCAGATACTAACTGTTACTTTTGATTTTGACCCCCCCTTTGTTCAGGGACACATTATTCCATTTCTGTTAGTCACATGTCTGTGGAACTTGTTTAGTTTATGGCTCAGTTGTTGAATCTTGTTATGTTCATACAAATATTTACACATGTTAAGTTTGCTGAAAATAAACGCAGTTGACAGTGAGAAGACATTTCTTTTTTTGCTGAGTTTATTAACCCTGATAACCTATAGAGGGTGCTCACAGAGCACTGATGAGTAATTTATGAGGTTGAGAGAGCCACTAGAGCAGGGGTACTCAACTCGTACCCTACAAGGTCTGAAGCATGATGGTTTCCTGTTTTACCTGATAATGAATTGCACATACCTGGTGTTCCATGTCTAATTCAGTCCCTGATTAGAGGGGAACAATGACTACATGCAGTGGAACTGGCTTCCAGGACTAATTCAGTCCCTGATTAGATGAATAAATGCAGTGGAACTGGGTTCCAGGTCTAATTCAGTCCCTAATTAGAGAGGAACAATGAATAAATGCAGTGGAATTGGCTTCCAGGACTAATTCAGTCCCTGATTAGAGGGGAACAATGCAGTGGAACTGGCTTCCAGGACCAGAGTTTCCCAGTTGTTGTCAGATAATTAGTGCTATTCTCATGAGGACCTGTCATTGAGACCGTGTATAATAAGAACAACAAACAGGCAGTGCAGTGAGGGAGCAAGTTCCGGATACTCTGTGAGCCTGGCTGCTAGACTGAATGCTCCATTATCCACTTAGAAAGAGTTTGCTTGCACCATATATTACGCTCAGCTATCATACTATCCAATGGATCGAGTGCTGCCCTCGTCTATGGAGAGTGCAGAGTGGAGTAGATAATGATTTCTCTACCAGCCCCATATGGTGTACAGTATGGGCAGAGGTATGAAGAGAGGAGGGAATGAAAGAAGGGATGTAAAAGAGTGACTTGATGTGTGAGGTCATAACGGCAGACAGAACGTAGAGCCGGGTGGATAGAGAAATGGCGGGGTGGAAAGAGAGAGATCAATCAGCCTGTTCACAACAGCTGGTCAAAGAGAGGGAGAGAGAGAGAGAGATGTTACAAAACACAAAGAGTAGTCCAGATGGCTAACCAAAATTGACAGTAGGACTTGAATAGGTGAGGACAATGACTTGCCGTCTTGTTTGCACACACACACACCTGCATGCACATAAACACACACACACACACACACACACACACACACACACACACACACACACACACACACACACATACACACACACACACACACACATCTTCACAGATCAAACACCTTGTTGTTGGCATATAGAGAGTGAGAGAACGGTGAGTACAAACAAATTAATTTGGAGTCAGACATCTGTATTCTAGGGCAACAACCTTTTATATCGTAAAACTGAGAGAGGGGGAGGGAGAGAGAAAAAGAGAGTGAAGAGTGGGTGGGAAGTGGTAGGTGTGGTCTCAGGGTTTAAATATCTGTATAACATATCAGGAGAGAGAGGGAGCGCGAGAGAGTGACGAGGGGAACAAACAGAACTCCAGGTTAAGGAAGAGGAGTATAAATATAGACAGGAACTGTATTCAACCACTTACATATGGGAGAATAATTACACCTTTTGCCTGGTGTTTGGAAGTTGAAAGTGAAACTAGCCTCTCATTTTGCAGTACAAGTTCACAGTAGCAGTCAGTGATTAGAAACTGAATAAAACCTCAGTCCTTTTGGCTGCAGAGTGGAGAAACACCCAGCCTGGGTTGTGGATACAGAGAAGAGTGGTCAGAACCCTCACAACGCTCACAAATCCTGTTTGGGGCTATTTTGTTCACCACTGTAAACATCAGACGTCTGGGTTGGCTTGAGTCAGATCCACATGGTCAACATGTCTTTCTAAAGAGCTGTGAAGTATTTCATAATGCTCTACATACTGTAAAAGCCTTCTATATTAGTCTAAGAACATGTTGCTCACATCAGATTCTAGTTGTCTACTATCGTGGTCTGTTCCAATTCTAAGGGGAGTCCTCTCTACAGACAGTGTTCAGGTGATTTGTTCATACAGTTTTGAGTTTTAATGTCACATGCAGAAGTACAGGGAAATGCCTTTCTTGCAAACTCAAAACCCAACAATGTAATAATAAATAATAATGTATTACTAGGAAAAGAAACACGAGAAATAAGAAGAAATATGCAGAACACAATAAGTAAGTAAGCATACTATATACAGGGTCAGTTCCAATACCATAGTTACATTGTACAGGGATACTGTGTGATGGATGGAGGTAGATATGATGGAGGTAGATATGTATAGGGGTAAGGGGACTAGGCAACAGGATATAAAATAAACAGAGTAGCAGCAGCTTGTATGTGAATGGGAGTGAGGTGAGGTGCTGACTTGTTGCACCCCCGACAACTACTGTGATTATTATTATTTGACCCTGCTGGTCATTTATGAACATTTGAACATCTTGGCCATGTTCTGTTATAATCTCCACCCGGCAGAGCCAGAAGAGGACTGGCCACCCCTCATAGCCTGGTTCCTCTCTAGGTTTCTTCCTAGGTTTTGACCTTTCTAGGGAGTTTTCCTAGCCACCGTGCTTCTACACCTGCATTGCTTGCTGTTTGGGGTTTTAGGCTGAGTTTCTGTACAGCACTTTGAGATATCAGCTGATGTAAGAAGGGCTATATAAATACATTTGATTTGATTTGATTTGAGTGTGTGTGTGTAGCGTCAGTATAAATGTATGTGCATATTATTTGTGAGTGAGCAGGTGATGAAGGGAGTGTGTGTGAGAGGCAGTGCAAAAATACAAATAAAAGGTCAATAAAGATACAAGGTTAACTCAGACAGTCTGTGTAGCTATTGTGTTAGCTGTTTATCAGTCGTATTGCTTCGGGATAGAAACTGTTCAAGAGCCTGTTGGTGCCAGACTCGATGCACGGAAGCAGAGAGAATAGTCCATGGCTTGTGTGGTTGGAGTCTTTAACAATTTTCCGGGCCTTCCTACCACACCTACCACAGTGATGTACTGGACTGTCCGGCCCCAGTGATGTACTGGACTGTCCGGCCCCAGTGATGTACTGGACTGTCCGGCCCCAGTGATGTACTGGACTGTCCGGCCCCAGTGATGTACTGGACTGTCCGGCCCCAGTGATGTACTGGACTGTCCGGCCCCAGTGATGTACTGGACTGTCCGGCCCCAGTGATGTACTGGACTGTCCGGCCCCAGTGATGTACTGGACTGTCCTGCCCCAGTGATGTACTGGACTGTCCGGCCCCAGTGATGTACTGGGCTGTCCGGCCCCAGTGATGTACTGGACTGTCCTGCCCCAGTGATGTACTGGACTGTCCAGCCCCAGTGATGTACTGGACTGTCCGGCCCTAGTGATGTACTGGACTGTCCGGCCCCAGTGATGTACTGGGCTGTCCGGCCCCAGTGATGTACTGGGCTGTCCGGCCCCAGTGATGTACTGGACTGTCCTGCCCCAGTGATGTACTGGACTGTCCGGCCCCAGTGATGTACTGGACTGTCCGGCCCCAGTGATGTACTGGGCTGTATGGCCCCAGTGATGTACTGGACTGTCCGGCCCCAGTGATGTACTGGACTGTCCGGCCCCAGTGATGTACTGGTCTGTCCGGCCCCAGTGATGTACTGGGCTGTCCGGCCCCAGTGATGTACTGGGCTGTCCGGCCCCAGTGATGTACTGGACTGTCCGGCCCCAGTGATGTACTGGACTGTCCGGCCCCAGTGATGTACTGGACTGTCCGGCCCCAGTGATGTACTGGGCTGTCCGGCCCCAGTGATGTACTGGGCTGTCCGGCCCCAGTGATGTACTGGACTGTCCGGCCCCAGTGATGTACTGGACTGTCCGGCCCCAGTGATGTACTGGGCTGTCCGGCCCCAGTGATGTACTGGGCTGTCCGGCCCCAGTGATGTACTGGACTGTCCGGCCCCAGTGATGTACTGGACTGTCCGGCCCCAGTGATGCACTGGACTGTCCGGCCCCAGTGATGTACTGGGCTGTCCGGCCCCAATGATGTACTGGGCTGTCCGGCCCCAGTGATGTACTGGACTGTCCGGCCCCAGTGATGTACTGGACTGTCCGGCCCCAGTGATGTACTGGACTGTCCGGCCCCAGTGATGTACTGGACTGTCCTGCCCCAGTGATGTACTGGACTGTCCGGCCCCAGTGATGTACTGGACTGTCCGGCCCCAGTGATGTACTGGGCTGTCCGGCCCCAGTGATGTACTGGACTGTCCGGCCCCAGTGATGTACTGGACTGTCAGCACCACCCTCTACAGGGCCATGCAATCGAGGGCTGTGCTGTTGCCATACCAGGCAGTGATGCAGCCAGTCAGTATGTTATCAATGGTACAGCTTCAGAACTTTTTGAGGATTTTTCAACTTCTTGGGGGGGAGACTTTGTTTAGACCATTTGAAGTCTTTAGTGATTTGGACACAGAGGAACTTGAAGTTAACATGATCTTTATGAATTATGAAGCCTTTATTTAATTTATGTGTTTTTTATTATAATATCAATTCTTCAAAATGCACAAGTGACATTAGCTGATGAAGATTGTGTCATAGAACAACCTGTATAAGCTCTCCTAAGCCTGTGTGTACCACATACCTTATTTTTGGCGTTTATCCTAAAATCCTACAAAAACGCCATTCATTTTCCTCATAGGCTTTGTCGAACGAACAATGACAGAGTTAGTACCTACAAAAAGACCCCATTACTATTTCTCTCTATAGGAGACCATTTTAACTTCTTGGCCATACAGTTTCCTTGATCCTCC
Organism: Oncorhynchus clarkii lewisi; assembly: GCF_045791955.1. NCBI lineage: Eukaryota > Metazoa > Chordata > Actinopteri > Salmoniformes > Salmonidae > Oncorhynchus > Oncorhynchus clarkii. The sequence continues at coordinate 56,976,586 of NC_092153.1, forward strand.
TGCTATACTGTTGGATGGAGTCTGTAATCAGGGCCCTCTAACCCCACTATCAAAAAAGCATTTGAACAGCACCCAAGACCCAAGGCACAGACAGCTCTGGCAGCTGCTGATGAAAAGAAACACTCTCCTGTCGTCATCAATCAGGGCTCTCTTCCCTTCTCTAACTCTCTCTCCTTTTCTCTCACTCACTCTCCACCTCTCTCTCTCTCTCTCTCTCTCTCTCTCCTCTCTCCTCTCTCCTCTCCTCTCTCTCTCTCCTCTCTCCCTGCTCCCCTTCACTACCTCCCTCCCACTGTAGGGGCCTTTTTCAAAGCGTTTCATTAACTCTGCTACCACCACCATGGCACAATGACCTATGTCTATCTGCTCCCCTACTCAGAGTACTTACCTTATCTATATAACCTGCTCTCTGCCCCCTCCCCCTCCAGATGGACCCGGTACAGAAGGCAGTGATGAACCACACCTTCGGCCCCCCCATGATGAAGACCAAACGACCCATCATCTCCTGCAATGTCTGCCAGATCCGCTTCAACTCAGAAGTAAGGCAGTAAGGCACTATCCATCCATCCACCCATGCATCCACCATCCACACATTCATCCAGGCATCCATCAATCCACATTCATCCAGGCATCCATCTAAGTATTCCACACATCTATCTATGCACTACATCATAACCTGACCAATATGTCAATGATTGACTGGACTGCTGGAGCAGGTGTCAAGTGAGAACTGTGTCTACAATTCCTCTGCTCCACTTTTCCCCTTGGGGCAGCCCTGCTTAGCTTACATTACCGTCTCTCTGTTTGACACCATTTCATTGGCACTTCCCAGAAAGGAGTTCATATTATGCAATTGTGATCTGGCGGGCTGTGGGGACAAAGCAGAGTAGAGGGGGCTGGATGGTTAGGGGATTAAAGTAAAGGGGGCTGGGAGACTAAAATACAGGGAGCTTGGGGGCTAGGGTCTAAAGTACAGGGAGCTTGGGGGCTAGGGGACTAAAGTACAGGGAGCTTGGGGGCTAGGGGACTAAAATACAGGGAGCTTGGGGGCAAGGGGACTAAAGTACAGGGAGCTTGGGGGCTAGGGGATAAGAGTACAGGGAGCTTGGGGGCTAGGGGATTAAAGTACAGGTGGCTTGGGGGCTAGGGGATTAAAGTACAGGGAGCTTGGGGGCTAGGGGATTAAAGTACAGGTGGTTTGGGGGCTTGGGGACTAAAGTACAGGGGCTAGGGGACTAGAGAACAGGGGACTAGGGGACTAAAGTACAGGGGACTGGGGGACTATAGAACAGGGGACTGGGGGACTAGAAAACAGGGGACTGGGGGACTAGAGAACAGGGGACTAGGGGACTAGAGCACAGGGGACTAGGGGACTGGAGAACAGGGGACTAGAGAACAGGGGACTAGGGGACTGGAGAACAGGGGACTAGGGGACTTGAGAACAGGGGACTAGGGGACTAGAGAACAGGGGATTAGGGGACTAGAGAACAGGGGACTAGGGGACTAGAGAACAGGGGACTAGGGGACTAGAGAACAGGGGACTAGGGGACTGGAGAACAGGGGATTAGGGGACTAGAGAACAGGGGACTAGGGGACTAGAGAACAGGGGACTAGGGGACTGGAGAACAGGGGACTCGGGGACTAGAGAACAGGGGACTAGGGGACTAGAGAACAGAGGACTAGGGGACTGGAGAACCGGGGACTGGAGAACAGGGGACTAGGGGACTAGAGAACAGGGGACTAGGGGACTATAGAACAGGGGACTAGGGGACTAGAGCACAGGGGACTAGGGGACTAGAGAACATGGGACTAGGGGACTAAAAAACAGGGGACTAGGGGACTAGAGAACAGGGGACTAGGGGACTAGAGAGCAGGGGACTAGGGGACTGGAGAACCGGGGACTAGGGGACTAGAGCACAGGGGGTTAGGGTTCTGAGATGTTGAGGTTGGATTGAGTGTTTCAGTCTGTGTCTTAAAAGGAAACACACTAGAATGACTGCTGGCCAAGTGCTTATGATATATCAGCAGCAAGCAATAGGACAGCCACCAACTGCTTTTATTTCTAGAATGCTTCATGGAGATAGTTGTGATCGAGGGATTGTGAGAGGTCAGCGAGGGTGAATGTGATGCAACAAAAAACTGACTTGATCTGGTCATTGGGTGAATTTTGAGAAAGTAGTGAATGCTGACAAAGCACATTCCAGCATGTCAGTCTTTGTACAGGGCACCAAAAAGAGGATGACTGAGGGAGTAGAACTAAAGAATGAACAGAATTAACAGAAGAGGAGGTTTAAGTGTTCACATACACTACCGGTCAAACGTTTTAGAACACCTACTAATTCAAGGGTTTTCTTTATTTTTACTATTTTCAACATTGTAGAATAAGAGTGAAGACATCAAGAATGTTGAATAACAAATATATCATAACATATACATCCCTTGTGGGATTATTCAGAGTGGTTTGTTCCATCGGCATGTAAAAGTGATCTTGGATGGTGCTGCACACATTCCAGTAGACTGGGGGTCTAACAGTTAGGTGCTTATGACACTGACTGCCTTCTAAAACATACAGTCATAAAGACAGAAGCCCTCAGCTCTGTACACATCATTAAATGTGAAATAAGCACATAAACCAATGCTCAGTTTGAATGCATGTCTTTGTCTGTATTTGGTATTTTATTAGGATCCCCATTATCTGTTGCAACAGCAGCAGCTACTCTTCCAGGTGTCCACACAAAACATAAAACATGACATACGACAGAACATCAGTAGACAAGAACAGAACTACATCAATTAAAATAAAATAAAACCGTCACACGTCACGAACGTCGTCTTGAAAAGGACCGGACCAAGGTGCAGCGTGGTGAGCGTACATTTTTCTTTCTTTTTTAAAATGCCGTCAACAAAACAATAAACAACAAAAACTAACGTGAAGCTCCGTAAGGCTATACATGCATTAAATGAAGACAACAACCCACAAATGAGAAAAGGATAAAAGACTGCCTAAGTAGGATTCCCAATCAGAGACAACGATAGACAGCTGTCCCTGATTGAGAATCATACCCTGCCAAAAACAAAGAACCAGAAAGCATAGACTTTCCCACCCGAGTCACACCCTGACCAAACAAACATAGAGAATAAAATGATCTCTACGGTCAGGGCGTGACACACATAGTCTACATATCAATACATACACACAAACTATCTATGTCAACTAGGGGAGAGGCGTTGTGCCTTGAGGAGTTCATTTCAGCAATATGAGATGGAACGGAGTTCCATGCAATAATGGCTCTACTATACGCTTTCTTGAATTTGTTCTGGATTTGGGGACTGTGGAAAGACCCCTAGTGACATGTCTGGTGGAGTAAATGTGTGTGTCAGAGCTGTGTGTAAGTTGACTATGCAAACAATTTGAGATTTTCAGCATATTAATGTTTCTTAAAAAAAAAAGAAACATTCATTTGTTGAAAATCAAATATTGTACTGTAACCACATCTCTACATTATTTTCTCTGTATATGATCCTCTCTCCTTGCTGCTGTGTGTATTAGAACACAAACTCACCTGTAAACATACATGGTCAAATCTGAGGCTGTTTTAAGGCCTGATTATACAACCCCTTCCCCTCCCCTACACAGATGGGAGCGTTTTATCACCAGCAAGATGTGGTAAGACCTGTTTTCCGGTCATAGGCTGCATTGAGTATAACAATTTCACTGTAGCAGGCTTAGGCAATTTGCTTCATAATGTGCACTACGTGTATTCAACATTATTGTTGTGTAATATTAAATGTTTTTGAAGTGCTTCACAATGGGTATAGAAAGTACAGGCCAGCTTGAGGGATGGGTGTATCTCCTAAACATACAGTAAACGTCTCTTTGCTCAGGGGAAACGCAGTGTCACCTCTGAGCCAGACATAAGTTTGACACACGATCCTGGCTAAAAATATTGACACATGCCAATGAATAAAGCACTAAATACTTTTCAGGAAAGAGCGGTGGAAACATAGACAGGGGAGCGTCTGAAACGCCATAACAGCTGCATCTATCTACCCTCTCGAATCCACTCTCCTGGACACCATGTTCTCACATTCTGTAGTACACACTCAAATCAAATCCAATGTTATTTGTCACATGTGCCAAATACAACAGCTGTAACTTAACTGAGAAATTATAATTATAATAAAAAGAAAAATAGTAACACAAGGAATAAAATACACAAGAATAAATCAATATACAGAGAGCACCAGTACCAGGTCAATGTGCAGAGGTACGAGGTATTTGAAGGCAGGGTAAAGTGACTAGGCATCAGGATAGATAATAATAGCAAATGAGTGTAAAAGTGTGTGTGTTTGTGTTGTCGGTATGCGTGTGTGTGTTATGTGTGTGTGTGCATATCTAGTGTACAGTATGTGAATGTGTGTGGAGTTTTTGTGTGAGTGTCAGTGTAGTGTGTGTGTGAGTGTGTATATATAGTGAGTGTGCATAGAGTCAGTGTAAGATAGGGTCAGTGCAGATAATCAGGGTAACCACTTAAATAACTGTTTGGCAGTCTTATGGCTTGGGGGTCCAAGAGCCGATGCTCTGGTACTGTTTGCCGGACAGTAGCAGAGTGAAAAGTCTACGGCTTGGGTGGCTGGAGTCTTTGGCAATTTTTCGGCTATCCTTTCACACCGCCTGATATAGAGGTGGTGGATGGCAGGGAGCTCGGCCCCAGTGATGTACTGGGCTGTTCGCACCACCCCCTGTGGCGCTTTGTGGTCGAGGGTTTGCTGTAGGGTCAGGTGTCACTGTCGTTATCCCTGTGTGTGTGGGTGTGTGAGTGTCATCTGTCCGTCTGTGCCTGTATGTAGCAGCGTAGAATAGTGTACTGTGTGTGGTGTGTATGTGTGTGTTCAACTTCCACTGTTGTAAAAACTCGACTGGACCCTTGGCCACCTGTTTGGCCTTCACTCTCTTTATGCATCATCATCAGTACAGTCAGTGTGTGTGAGAAAGTCCTGATCTCCATCTGCTCTACCAGTCCAGTACTCAGTAATCTGAGAGGGGAAGTCAGGTTGTGAGCTCAGAGCACAATGGAAGTTCTCTAATAATGAAAGAATAGTCTGCTCACAGTATACAGCCAAGGATCTGTTATTGCAGCACTACTGCATTTCAGAAGCACAGTTAGAGACACTATTATATAATAATTTCCACACGTTTCAAATGTTATACCCCAGCCAGCATACATTGTCTTTCCTGCTATGAACAGTAAGGTATTTTGATATAAATATTAAAAATAAAGTACCGGCAGCACTCTCACTGAATGGTGTTTTCTGTCAGTCAACACTGGCTAATCCATGGATAAAACGTCATCATCTGCTGAACCAGATACAATTAAAGACTGAAGCTGAACCAAACCAAAATATCTGGATTGATTCATATAAACTCAGAAGAATACCTATCACACTGCCAGTCTGCCACCAGTAATGTACTGTATACTGCAATTCATTCCAAGCAGCCACCAGCCATACAGGACAGGCTCTCAGAGCTCAGCCCAGCTCTCTATGCTGCAAGACCGACGTCACATGCCTCTTTATTGTGCTGCATTGGCTATCGTTACCACTGCAGCACCACAACGCTGGACACCTTCTCTCTCTCTCTCTCTCTCTCTCTCTCTCTCTCTCTCTCTTTCTCTCTCTCTGTCTCTGTCTCTCTCTCTGTCTCTCTCTCTGTCTCTCTCTCTGTCTCTCTCTCTCTCTCTCTCTCTCTCTCTCTCTCTCTCTCTCTCTCTCTCTCTCTGTCTCAATGTCAATTTCAGTCCCTAAGATAGATCCTGCTTCCTTTTTCTTTGTTCCGCCTCTTCTTCATACATGTTGATGTCTCTATCTCTTTCTCTCTTTCTGGTCTACTTCCTGTGCCCCTTCTCTTCTGCATTTCCCTCGTCCTCCCTCTCCTCTCCCACCCCCTCTCTCCTCCATTGTGTTGCCTGTCGGATGTACAGTAGACTTGGCTGCTAGACCAGTTCTCTCTGGTTCCTCTGCCTTTGTCACTCATAGATTAAACATCAAAGCCGCATCCTGCTCAGAGAGAAAAGGATCATATTTTCACATCTACTTTTCATAACGCTTCTTAACCCATTCCAAACATCTTTTATAACTCTTCAGTTCTACACTAAAGATCTCTCTTTCCTCCTTCCTTCTAATCTCTTTCTAGACTTCCTCTGCACTATCCCCTCTTCCTGTCTCCCTGTCCGTCTCCCCTCTCTGTTGTCAACTTTGTTCAGTTGTAATTGATTGTTGAATTTCATTGATCCCCCAAGACCTTAACACTGAAGGTCAGGACAGAGCTTCAAAACCAAGGCTTTCCTCCACCGAGACAGAGAAGAGGAGATGAGTGAGAAAGAGAGAGAGAGAGAGAGAGAGAGAGAGAGAGAGAGAGAGAAAGAGAGAGAGTGTGAGAGAGAGAGAGAGACAGGGGGGGTACAATCTGAAATAGTGAAAGTAGAGTGGGAGAGAAGTGAGAGAGAGGCAATTACTTTTCTCTGTAAGTCTGTCTCTTTGGAGAACATAACTGTTGCTGAGTGGGTTACCCCTCCTCCTTCATGTCTAATCTGTGGCTATATGTGTACCTCTGTCGTCGGCAATTACTGCCTGGGGTTTAGGGAGGCATCCTTGACACGTCCCAGTAGCCCCCTCACCTCGTTGATGCCCCCCTCACTCCCTCGCTACTGCCAATTCCTCCTTGAGCAGCAGTAGTCAGGTTGCAGCTGTCAGTGTTTCCTCACACCTCTGGGTCTATTTTAGATAATCCCATTCTCACCACTCGATAATCATCACAGGCTCAGTTCAGTAATTAGTAATTTACAGCAGAGGAACCACCAGAACATTCTATAATTCTCCTCTGTAAAGACAGACTAGAGGTGTCCTGAACATTATAGTACTATATAGGGTCTGGAATGTTCTAGAACGCTTAAAGAATGATTACTGCTGACCTACTGTTTGTACACTCAGTGTAGTTCTCACATTGACAACACACCACAGAGAGCATGTGCGCCTCAGCTGCTGTATTTTGTGCTATTTAGTGTTGAACAAGGATAGTTATAAAGTCACTACAGTCCCTGGTTCGAATCCAGGCTGTATCACATCCGGACGTGATTGGGAGTCCCATAGGGAGGCGCACAATTGTCCCAGCGTCATTCAGGTTTGGCCGGAGTAGGCCGCCATTGTAAATAAGAATTTGTTCCTAATTGACTAGCCTAGTTCAATAAAGGTTAAATTACATTTAAAAAAATAATAAAACCCACCCCTGTGCAGACATTGGGGATCTCAGTGATAAATTAATCAGAGATGCATAATTGATCTACTGAACTGCTGAAGAGTGCTCCAGCCAGTCAGTCAGCCAGCCAGCCAGCCAGCCATCCAGCCAGCCAGCCAGCCAGCCAGCCAGCCAGCCAGCCAGCCAGTCAGCCAGCAAGTCAGTCAGCCAGCCAGTCAGCCAGCCAGTCAGTCAGTCAGCCAGCCAGTCAGCCAGCCAGTCGGTCAGTCAGCCAGTCAGTCAGTCAGTCACAGGAACAGGCAGGTACAGAGCAGGGACAGCACAGGGCTCATATGACAGCCTAAAGCCATCTGCTGAGAGACGTCCAGTCAACACTATGGCTAGAGTTTACTCCACTGACCTCACTGGGTCTCAAACAGGCCTGTGGATGATAGATACTGTACTAAACAGGAAAACAGGACACAGCCGTAGTGTGAAAATAAAACAGCCAGGGTGTGCGTGGTGTCCCATGGCCATGCTAAGGCTGCTATTGGAGTGAGTGAATTATCATCTGCTAAAGATTGGGTATATATTGTTTTATTTCTGATATACGCAGATATCAGATAAGCATGGTGCTCAGAAGTGTGTGAATAATAATAACCATGTGGATTATGATGTGACATATCATGTCATGCCCTCTCCTCCTCATGCTCTTTTCTCAGAGTCAGGCAGAGGCCCACTATAAAGGGAACCGCCACGCTCGGAGGGTAAAAGGCATTGAGACCTCCAAGACTCGCCCCCAGGAGGGTGACAAGCTGGCCACTCTCCCCACCGCCGCTCCCTCTCCACCAGGCCCCTCACCATCCAGCCCAGGCCCTAACCCTATCAAACAGGGTAAGCACCACCTGTGCTCTACACCGCACACACACACACATGCTGAACCCACACAAAGATATAACCTAAACACACACATGCTGAACCCACACAAAGATATAACCTAAACACACACAAATGCTGAACCCACACAGAGACATAACCTAAACACACACAAATGCTGAACCCACACAGAGACATAACCTAAACACACACAAATGCTGAACCCACACAGAGATATAACTTAAACACACACAAATGCTGAACCCACACAAAGATATAACCTAAACACACACACATGCTGAACCCACACAGAGACATAACCTAAACACACACAAGTCACTGCATTTAATCATGGCAAGGTAACTGGAAACATGACCGAATACAAACAGTGTAGTTATTCCCTCCGCAAGGCAATCAAACAAGCAAAGTTTCAGTAAAGAGACAACGTAGAGTCGCAATTCAATGGCTCAGACACGAGACATATGTGGCAGGGTCTACAGTCAATCACGGATTACAACAAGAAAACCAGCACCGTCGCGGACATTGACGACTTTCTCCCAGACAAATTAAACAACGTCTTTGTGCGCTTTGAGGACAATACAGTGCCACGACACGGCCATCTACCAAAGACTGTGGGCTCTCCTCCGTGGCCGATGTGAGTAAAACATTTAAACGTGTTAACCCTCACAAGGCTGACGGCACAGATTGCATCCCTAGCCGCATCCTCAGAGCATGAGCAAACAAGCTGGCTGGTGTGTTTACGGACATATTCAATCAATCCCTATCCCAGTCTGCTGTCCCCACATGCTTCAAGATGTCCAGCATGGTTCCTGTTCCCACGAAAGCAAAAGTAACTGAACAAAATGACTATCGCCCCGTGGCACTCACTTCTGTCATCATCAACTCAAATCAAATAAAATGTATTTATATAGCCCTTCGTACATCAGCTGATATCTCAAAGTGCTGTACAGAAACCTAGCCTAAAACCCCAAACAGCAAGCAATGCAGGTGTAGAAGCACGGTGGCTAGGAAAAACTCCCTAGAAAGGCCAAAACCTAGGAAGAAACCTAGAGAGGAACCAGGCTATGTGGGGTGGCCAGTCCTCTTTTGGCTCTGCCGGGTGGAGATTATAACAGAACATGGCCAAGATGTTCAAATGTTCATAAATGACCAGCATGGTCTAATAATAATAAGGCAGAACAGTTGAAACTGGAGCAGCAGCACGGCCAGGTGGACTGGGGACAGCAAGGAGTCATCATGTCAGGTAGTCCTGAGGCATGTTCCTAGGGCTCAGGTCCGCCGAGAGAGAGAAAGAAAGAGAGAAAGAGAGAATTAGAGAGAGCACACTTAAATTCACACAGGACACCGAATAGGACAGAAGTACTCCAGATATAACAAACTGACCCTAGCCCCCCGACACATAAACTACTGCAGCATAAATATTGGAGGCTGAGACAGGAGGGGTCAGGAGACACTGTGGCCCCATCCGAGGACACCCCCAGACAGGGCCAAACAGGAAGGATATAACCCCACCCACTTTGCCAAAGCACAGCCCCCACACCACTAGAGGGATATCTACAACCACCAACTTACCATCCTGAGACAAGGCTGAGTATAGCCCACAAAGATCTCCACCCCGCTGATCCTCAACACTGGGGCCCTACACGGGTGCGTTCTCAGCCCTCTCCTGTAATCATCAAGTTTGCAGACAACACTACATTAGGGGGCTTGATTACCAACAACGACAAGACAGCCTACAAGGAGGAAAGAGGGCCCTCGGAGTGTGGTGTCAGGAAAATAAACTCTCACTCAACAAAACAAAGGAGATGATTGTGGACTTCAGGAAACAGCAGACGGACCCCCCCCCCCCCCCCCCCCCCTACCTGCCCTCCAAGAGACATACAGCACCCGATGTCACAGGAAGGCCAGAAAGATCATCAAGGACAACAACCACCCGAGCCACTGCCTGTTCACCCCGCTATCACCTGGAAGGTGATATCAGTACAGGTGCATCAAAGCTGGGACCGAGAGACTGAAAAACAGCATCTAGCTCAAGGCCAATCAGACTGTTAAACAGCCATCACTATCATAGAGAGGCTGCTGCCAACATACTGACTCAAATCACTGGCCACTTTGATAAATGGATTTAATAAAGGTATCACTAGTCTCTTTAAATAATGTCACTTTAATAATGTTTACATTTCCTACATTACTCTTCGTATATGTATATACTGTACTCTATACCATCTACTGCATCTTGCCTATGCTGTTAGGCCATCGCTTGTCCATATATTTTTATTTACATATTCTTATTCATTCCTTTACACTTGTGTGTGTATAAGGTAGTCATTGTGAATTTGTTAGATTACTTGTTAGATATTACTGCATGGTCGGAACTAGAAGCACAAGCATTTCACTACACTCGCATTAACATCTGCTAACCATGTGTATGTGACCAATAAAATTTGATTTGATTTGACATGCTGAACCCACACAGAGATATAACCTAAACACACACACATGCGGAACCCACACAGAGATATAACCAAAACACACACACATGCTGAACCCACACAGAGATTTAACCTAAACACACATACACATGCTGAACCCACACAGAGATATAACCTAAACACACACACATGCGGAACCCACACAGAGATATAACCAAAACACACACACATGCTGAACCCACACAGAGATATAACCAAAACACACACACATGCTGAACCCACACAGAGATTTAACCTTAACACACACACATGCTGAACCCACACAGAGATTTAACCTTAACACACACACACACACACGTTTCAGTCTGTGTGTGTGTAAAGTTCAGCTGTTTAGTCAGAGATCAGGGGTGAAACAGAACAGTCGTACAGAGGGATGTCTGCTAAGAGACGCCTCTGTCAGCACTGACAAGAATCAGCTTCCCAGGCATCCGTCACTGGGATTGGCCTGCAGAGGAGAGGAGGGTGGTGGGGAGTGGTTAAATACTATGTAGTATGAAGGCTCTACTGGCTCTCAACACTTGTATTTTGTTTATCTCTTGGTTCAATTGGCAGGCCAGATGACCCTGTGCTACATACAGTGGTTAAGCTACAGTAACATTAAGATTATTGTGCTGTTCTACTGACCCTCCTTCCACCCTCTCCAACCTGAATAACCTGACATGACCCAGATATTCCACCCTACCCTGACTCACTCCAGATGGGGGAGACAGATGTGTGGCCCTCTGGGGCAGAGTTTTGACCCTGTAAGTTCAGACATAGTACTGTACCAGTGCCGCAGCATCATCATCATCATCATCATAATATTATCTGGTGTGCTCTACACGTAAGTGATAATGCCCAAGTATCCGGTGTTTGTGGATATATTGGCATGGGTGTTGTTAGGCCCGAGACAAAGTCAAGTTTTTAACCAATCAGCATTCAGGATTAGAACCACCCGCTGTATAAAATATGGTAGAAAATGTTCTATTTCCTATCTGTTCTCTTCACAGATGATGCCCAGTCCCGCCCACATTCAAACGGCTCAGACATGACACCCAGCGCCATCCCCATGTCGGTCCAAGACACCTCCCTGCTCCCTGTGTGTCCATCCCTGCCCGCTTTGAGTACACCTATGCCCACCACCTCCACCTCCATCCCCTCCCCGGCCCTTTGTGCCCCCCAGGTGGACACCCCCATGGCGGGCGCCCCTGACAACCTGTCCCCGGCCCCCAGCCTCTTTTCAGGGGAGTCTGAGGAGGACAAGGCCAAGAAGCTGCTCTACTGCTCACTGTGCAAAGTGGCCGTCAACTCCCTCTCTCAGCTAGAGGCGCACAACAAAGGTAAGGCTCCTTCCAAAGACAGAACTGATAACGCAATATGTAATAAAGTCTACTGTCATTGAACATTCCGGCCTAGATAGATATTGCCTTCTCAGCAGCCTCAAAATTAGCCACACAAAGTGATGCTTGAGCTTTTACAAACACAACATTTTATGTGTCCTCCTTCACACCCTGATCTCTGATATTGAATCATGGGATACCACTGTTACACACAAGGGACAAAACTACACACAGTGGCATAACTGATTAAATATATCAAGGACTTATGAATACACTGCAAACCACGGCTAAGGCATTGTGGTTGAATAACTTCACAAGGCCAAATATTGCAATACTAAGCCAGGGCTTCTGATGCACACACAGAACCTAAGTCACACTCCCAGCGAAGAAGAGTTAACAATGAATATTTCAGTGTGTTCAAGGCTAGATTAACCAGGTCAACTCAAATGACAGAAGAACAGCTTGGCTTTCATTCACCACATAGAGAAACAGGACAATGCTTCCATGCGTCTGGTTCATTTAAACAGATATAACAATCAGATTGTTTTCTTTTAGTTACAATATGACATTTTAGTAGATGCTGTTATCCAGAGTGACTTGTAGTAGTGAATGCATACATTTTCATTCATACTGGTCCCCCATGGGAATCGAGCCCACAACCCTGGTGGTGTAAGTGGCATGCGCTACCAACTGAGCCACATGGGACTACTAGTTATGTTTGTGTTTCCTAAAGCCATCCCTCCAAAACATACACACCTGGAGGTAATTACATAGTGCACAATTTTGAACATGAAAAGTTATTAATAAACAAATTAGGCACATTTGAACAGAAATGGAATGGTTCATTGGATGAGTCTAAAACTTTGCACATACACTGATGCCATCTTGTGGCCATAATCTGGGCTGGAATAATACATTATGGCCTTTCTCTTGCATTTCAAAGATGATGGTACAAAAAAATACAAAAGAATGGTTGTTTTTTTCTTTGTATTATCTTTTACCAGATCTAATGTGATATATTCTACTACATTACTTTCACATTTCCATAAACGACAAAGTGTTTCTTTTCAAATGGCACCAAGAATATGCATAACCTTGCTTCAGGGCCTGAGCTATAGGCAGTTAGATTTGAGTATGTCATTTTAGGCGAAAATTGAAAAAAGGGGCGGATCCTTAACCTCATGCTCCTTTGTGACCCCGCTTTCAAAGTCACTGAGATCTCTTCTTCTAGCCATGGTAGCCAAAATAATAGGCAACTGGGCATTTGTATTCATGACCCTAAGCATGATGGTATGTTAATTACTTGGTACACTCAGGAACCACACCTGTGTGGAAGCACCAAGCATCTGCTTTCAATATACTTTGTATACCTCATTTACTCAAGTGTTTCCTTTATTTTGGCAGTTACCTCTAATGTACAGTATAATCAAGACCAGGGATGGGAAACTTTGATAGGGGTGGGGGCCACCAAAAATCTTAACTCATCATGTGGGGCTCAGTCTGCTTACCCACATCCATACTCACACATGTAGTCAGAGCCGGCACTAGCCTTTTGGGGGCCCTAAGCTAAATTTGGTTTCGCCAGTTGCCCTTCCCTGTACTAGACTGAGAAAGGAGAGAAGGAAATGTTCCTTTAAAAAAGAGCCAAAAGAAGGTGTGAACAGGGACTGACCGTGAAATGAGAGTGAACAAGAGAAATAGGAGATAATGGTTCTGTACTACATGACAAGACAAGAACAGAGCAGGAGATAGGTTACCAAAACTGCTAAATAGCCTAATCCTGAAAATGTTTAGCTGTGCTCTCTAGTGGCTAGTCAATGTCACCACACTTTCTGACTCAATATACTGCTTAGGCCTACTCATCTTTCTATGCTCAATTAGCCTCGATGTGATCTAGCCCACCATATTCTTCTGAGGGCTAGGTTAATTACAATGATAGCCACAAACAAATGATCATTTAAGGAAGATACTAATACAAATATATTCAAACGCTTACCGTACCTTGTTCTGGGTGACCGAGTGCGGCCTGTGTTGGCGGCTGTGATGAAAGAAATACTGCAAATCATTTTGTAAACACAAAAACAATACGTTATTTATTTAACCGAGGAAGACAATAACTTCTGCTGGATATGCAGCGAGAAAGGCTTGCCTTGGGAGACATTTCCATTGACGCACGGAGCAGCATATGGATGTGCAGGCTATGCAAAATCGAATTTAAGGTGCAAAATAATTCAATAGTTTAAACAAAAGTCACAATCGCCTATTCCATATTACAATTATAAAGTTCTGTATTTTCTTAATAGTACAAAAAATACATAAAATATCAATGTTTTGAAATGAACAAGAACATCATGAAATGTAGAACTACATTACACTCCACAGAGAAAATATAATCAATGAGTTATCAGGCCTAGTTTTATAAAAATTTACAAACAACAACAACTAATATTTCCTTCTCTACCACTCTCTCCACGGCTAACAGGTACCAAACACAAAACCATCCTGGAGGCATGGAGTGGGCTGGGCCCCATAAAAACGTACCCTCGGCTGGGCCCTAACCTGAGCCCAGACCAGGCAGGGGGGCTGCCCTCGGACCACAACACTCAGGAACGCACCTTCCACTGTGAGATTTGCAACGTGAGAGTGAACTCTGAGCTGCAGCTCAAACAGGTGAGTGAGTAAGTAACACGACCACTGCCCAAGAGTGAAGTTTCCCCTAGGTACAGATCTAGGATCAGCCAGTGGTGTAAAATACATAAGCAAAAATACATTCAAGTACTCCTGAAGTTGTTTTTTTGTGGTATCTGTACTTAACTTTACTGTGAATATTTTTGACAACTTTTACTTTTACTTCATAACATTCCTAAAGAAAATGATGTACTTTTTACTCCATACATTTTCCTGACACCCAAAAGCACCAGTTATATTTAGAAGGCTCAGGCAGGACAGGAAAATGGTCAAATTCACGCACTTATCATTGGTCATCCCTACTGCCTCTGATCTGGCGGATTCACTAAACACAAATGCTTCGTTTATAAATTATGTCTGAGTGTTGGAGTGCGCCACTGGCTATCCTTAAATGAAGGAATTTGAAATGATTTATACTTTTACTTAGTATATTTAAAACCAAATACTTTAGACTTTTACTCAAGTAGTATTTTACTGGGTGACTTTTACTTGAGTAAGTTTCTATTAAAGTTTCTTTACTTTAACTTAAATGTGAGAACTGGGTACATGTTCCACTACTGGGATCAGCTACCCCTCCCCCAATCCTAACCTTAACCATTAGTGGGGGAAATGCAAAACTAACCACAGATCAGCATCTAGAGGCAACAGTACCTTATACCTACAGCTTAATTCATCATTCAGATACCTCACTGAAAGAAGGATGCACATTTGGAGAAAGAAGAAAACCTACAACGCCCCACTTATTTTTCTCTTCAGCATATATCCAGTCGAAGGCATCGGGATGGAGTCGCAGGGAAGCCCAATCCTCTCCTTAGCCGGCATAAGAATCGCACAGACTTTGTGGTAATGATCCAATTATGTGTATAGGCTATAGCAATATTTCTAAATCATTATTTGATGATTCAGTCATTTAGCTCAGGGTTGTCTAATAGACAGCATACCACAGTTTGCCTCTTCTCTCACCTTACTCATTACTCATTTTAACCTTTACACTGTTTCTCTCTCTGGATCTCAGTCATCCTTGACCTTCTCAAAGGAACTTCCAAAAACTCTGGGCCATGGACTGTTTCCTAACCCCCTGGCTGTTGCCGCGGCGATGGCAGCCGCTGCCTCCTCCAATCAGCTGGCTCAGCTGCGTCCCCCTGGTCCCATTTCTCACACTCAGAACTACCATCCCCACCACCACCTCTTACAGGGCACACTACAAGGCACGCACCTCAGCCTCCTAAGGCCCGCCCCTGGGCCTATGCGCACCACCCATGGGCCAATCCTCTTCTCCCCTTATTGACGGTGATGGGATGGGGCACTATCAGGAAGGAGCACACTGTGAAGTAAACAGGGAAAACCATTGATAGATAATAAACAGATGTTAAAACTTAAATATTTGAAATAGGAAAGACTATGCCTTTTCCTCTCTACCCTTCCACCCTTTTTTGTTTAATAAATTCCAAATCAAAGGATGGACAGCTTGCAGACATTTTAAAGAGGAAGGATGCATGACAGACTAAGATGGACTTTCTGTCAATGCTTTCTCTCCGTTAACCCTCCTCTAACCTTCAGTTAAAATATTTGTACAGGTCAAACTTGTATCCTGGCTGAGGGTGACTCAGTAGACTGAGTGTTCTATTTCCTCCACATCTCTGCATTTCTGGTTCAGTGAACTCCCACCCAAAGCCATCTGCAATATACGTTGCATACCGCAAACCCCTGTTGGGGTGTTCAATAATCCAAGTGCAGTACCTATCTACAGGTGTAGGATCTCAATTGAATCAACCTGTTGCAGAAAAGTTGTAGTGTATTTGAGTCCTAAAAAGGCCTATGTGGTTTGTAATTTCCACTTTGAAATTTCAGACTTGACTTTCCCTTATTAAAAATGGATCAACCCCCACAAATATGTCCATTAATTATAATCCACATAATAATTCACATTTCCTGTTGCTGCAGGATTATTTCCTGCTGTAGCAAACTGGATAAAATGAAGATCCTACATCTGTACCCCACTCTGTAGTTCCAGGTTCTAGATTAGGTACCTGCTCTGCAGATCCAGGCACAAGGTACATTGTACTCTATGTTTCCAGGTTCTAGATACATGTTCTAGTGTTGTGTTGAGGATAATAGATGTTAGTCTATATATCCTCTGTTGTCAGATCAGGTGAGAGAGAGAGAGAGAGAGAGAGAGAGAAGTGAAGGAAGCAAGGAAGGGATAGAAAAACCCCACTGTAACTCAAGGCAGAAATGTGTACTGAATGCACCAAGGTAGAGCTAAATGTTTTTAAGAAATCTGAATAAGATATTTTAAGAAATGTAAATGAATGCAATGAAAAATGATGGACTTGTGATAAACCATTTATTTAACTGTTGTTTTCTGAGCAGACCTCCTCTTTCAGTCTTATTGTCTGTAAGAAGTCAGAGAGAAAGGGAGAGTGGGACATGTTACGGACTGGAACTGTTACGAGAAGTCAATTGGTTCCTTTGAGCATTCTTAAAGTTTCTGCCCTTGTCTTATATTTTTGTATGGCTGGTGTCAAAGTGTTGTGTTTCTGTGTGTGTGCGTATGTGTGTATTCTGGAGATAGGTAGAGATAGATGAAGCACGCAATTATGCCTCAATGGTGACCCCTTTCATTCAAACTGGAAACTACTCAGCGAGACAGCTAATTTTAGAACCTTTACTCAAAACTTAAGTATGTCTGCACAGTCCCAACAAAGTGTGGTATTAGGGTGTGGTATAAGGGAATTGTTTCTACACAGTTAACAACAGGGGGAGCCTTAGGGATATCTGATGGCACCAGCCTCTTCTAGTGAGAACAAAAGGGAGGTGGGTTTTCCCTTCCAGGAGTGATTGCTGACCTGTGATCCTACACCCAGATGGTAGCATGTTGAGTGTGGTGTGAGTGAGAAACACTGTGATGGATGTTTGAAGTGAAGAAGTAGGACACGTAGTAGGACACCAACTCATTTAAGGGTTTTTCTTTATTTTAATATTTTCTACACTGTAGAATAATAGTGAAGACTTCAAAACTATGAACTAACACATATGGAATCATGTAGTAACCAAAAGTGTTAAACAATTTTGAGATTCTTCAAATTGCCACCCTTTGCCTTGATGACAGATTTGCACACTCTTGGCAGATTTGCACACTCTCGGGGCGGCAGGTAGCCTAGTGGTTAGACCATTGGGCCTATAACTAAAAGGTTGCTAGATCAAATCTGACTTGGTAACAATCTGTTGTTCTGCCCCTGAACAAGGCAGTTAACCCACTGTTCCTTGGCCATCATTATAAATGAGAATTTGTTCTTAACTGGCTTGTCAAGCTAAATAAAAAATGTAATCCTCTCAATCAGCTTTTCCAACAGTCTTGAAGGAGTTCCACATATGCTGAGCACATGTTGGCTGCTTTTCCTTCACTCTGTGGTGCGACTCATCCCAAACCATCTCAATTTGGTTGAGGTCGGGGGATTGTGGAAACCAGGTCATCTGATGCAGCACTCCATCACTCTCCTTCTTGGTCAAATAGCCCTTACACAGCCTGGAGGTGTGTTGGGTCAGTGTCCTGTTGAAAACAAATGATAGTCCCTCTAAGTCCAAACAAGATGGGATGGCGTATCACTGCAGAATACTGTGGTAGCCATGCTGGTTAAGTGTGCCTTGAATTCTAAATAAATCACAGACAGTGTCACCAGCAAAGCACCCCCACACCATCACACCTCCTCCTCCATGCTTTACGGTGGGAACCACACATGCAGAGATAATCTGTTCACCCACACCGCGTCTCACAAAGACATGGCAGTTGGAACCAAAAATCTCACATTTTGACTCCAGACCAAAGGACAAATGTCCACTGCCAGTGTTTGTTGGCCCAAGAAAGTCTCTTCTTCTTATGGTGTCCTTTAGTAGTTGTTTCTTTGCTGCAATTCGACCATGAAGGCCTGATTCACACAATCTCCTCTGAACAATTTATGTTGAGATGTGTCTGTTTCTTGAATTCTGTGAAGCATTTATTTAGGCTGCAATTTCTGAGGCTGATAACTCTAATGAACTTATGCTCTGCAGCAGAGGTAACTCTGTGTCTTCCATTCCTGTGGCGGTCTTCATGAGAGCTAGTTTCATCATAGCGCATGATGGTTTTTGCAACTGCACTTGAAGAAACTTTCAAAGTTCTTGAAATGTTCTGTATTGTCTTAAAATAATGATGGACTGTCGTTTCTCTTTGCTTATTTTAGCTGTTCTTGCCATAATATGAACTTGGTCTTTTAGCAAATACGGCTATCTTCTGTATACCACCCTACCTTGTCACAACACAACTGATTGGCTCAAACGCATTAAGAAGGAATGAAATTCCACAAGTTAACTTTTAACAAGGCACACCTGTTAATTGAAATGCATTCCACCTCATGATTCTGGTTGAGAGAATGCCAAGAGTGTGCAAAGCTGTCATCAAGGCAAAGGGTGGCTATTTAAAGAATCTCACATATAAACAAATCAAAATATATTTGAACACTTTTTTGGTTACTAAATGATTCCATATGTGTTATTTCATAGTTTTGATGTCTTCACTATTATTCTACAATGTAGAAAATAGTTTAAAAAATAAAGAAAACCCCTTGAATGAGTAGGTGTTCTAAAACGTTTGACCGGTAGTGTATTCATACCCAACCTCACACTAACCCATACAGATGGAGCCTGTTGCTCCTGTAAAGCCACCAAACTATTTTTTTCTCATACAGTATTAGAAGGGTAAAGGACTGAGAAATTGTAGCAATACTTACAGCACTCCTGCTAACGACTCTGGTTCATTGCAATAAATAAATAAATGATGTGTACAAATATATTAAATGTTATTTCGGAGATAATATTGAATCATTATAGACTGTTTTAGCGATGTTGGCAAAAGAGCTTCCTTATTGTTGAATAAACAAACTGAAGATCAATAAATTATTTACAAAATGACTGTGGTGGTGATGCTATATACTGTGAAATGTATGTTCATAGAAATGCTTTTGAATACTGATTGTTAAGTTTTAATGTCTTATGTCTGACTAGCAGTGCAGAGTGAGCATTTCTAACAAAATGAGGATACAGTAGCCAGTAGGTGAAGAAATCAGAAAAAGAACACATTATTTGCTATGAAAACTCGGAATTGACCAGAATTGAGAAACATCCGTCATGAAACAGAAAACACACACATTGCATCACATTTCATGAGGTCACAGGGATCTACCAATGAGAAGACTAGAGGAAGCTCAAAAGAGGTGAAAAGGAGAAGGAACCAGTTAAGTGACAGATAAACTGCATAAAGACTTTGAGACAACAGAACAACCACGACACACAGGACAACACAAATGCCAAGATACTGCACAGAGAGACAAAGACTCCTTGACAGAAAACGTTAGAACTGAGGTGAGAAATAAACTTCAGGATTTATTCTGTTCTTTGTGGTGATACTCTGTTCGATAGTAATATTCCTGTGTTAACACTACCTGTGGAAGTTGATGTTCTCGTGTTTCAGATCAACTTCCGTGATGTGAGTTAATTATTCACCCCATATAGAGAACTATTATCAAAAGGAATGTACTGTCCTGTACTCTACTGTACAACCGTTGACATCTAACAGAATTGTCTGACATCTACATCTGTATTTATTATGGTGTTAACAGTTCATTTCCAGGAACACTAACTGAAAGTGAATAGTTATTCCATCAAAGGCATTGGATTATATTGTTAAGTCTGCTATACGATCCTGGTGGGAGAAAGAATGGATTTCCCTAGTCATATTATAATACAGCATGTCCATTGAAGTGTATTGTCCATTGAGGGGGCTGTGACCCCTCCAATTTTATCAATTTGTAAAATAGATACTGTATTTATAACGTACGGTTTCTTTTACACATTATTAAGGTGTTGAATTTAGTCAGTCAAAAAAAATGTACGATATTGCCTCTGTAGTCATGCTGATGTAGCTCCAGTACATCTACTACAGTACATGCCTTATTGGGAAGGCTGTGATCTGATATGCACAGAACACCAAACAACATCAATTATTTGAATGGACAAAAGAGCAGCAGAAATAGCAAGAACAGCTACTGACAAAGTCAAGGTTGGTTCTGAAACATGACATTATTGAACATGTGTGGAACACCCCAACATGACAGAGAACAATGCATGGTTCACCACATTTTTTCAACAAGCAGGAAGTGGTCTAGGAACCCTGCACCTACAGCACCCCTCTGACTTACCCCCACTCGCCAACAACCTGCCACTATTTGACTGACAACTGATCATTTTGGAATTTCTCTTCTCTCTCTGTGTATAATGTGTAAATGATGTGATGTGCAATACATTTGTTATGCGTATCTGATGTGGAATCAACTTTATATGATTTATATCATTGTGTTTCCAATCCAACTTCCCCCTGACCTGGGGAATAATAAAGTTGATACCTCTCTCTTCCCAGGATGCTGGAGAACGTCACAGGTGACGTGCAGAATGACACCTTCTCCTGCCACCACCCCTCGGTGGAGGCCTACCGCTACTTCGGCGTGCTGTGGGGTTCGGTAGTTACTATAGTTGGAACGGTGGGGAACATGCTTACCATTCTGGCCTTCGCCACGGACACCCGGCTGCGGACGCGTTTCAACGTGCTGATAGTGAACCTGGCCCTGGCGGACCTGTTGTACTGCACCCTGCTGCAGCCCGTCTCTGTCGACTCCTACCTACACCTCCGCTGGAGGGGCGGACCTCTTTGGTGCAGCATCTTTGGCCTCCTCCTCTTTCTCTCCAACTCTGTCTCTATCATCACCCTGTGTCTGATCGCGGCCAGCCGTTACCTGCTGGTGACGAAGCGGGATGTGTTTGAGCGGGTGTTTTCTGGTCGAGGCCTGGCTATCCTCCTGCCCTCCACCTGGGCCCTGGGCCTGGCCAGCTTCGGCCCGCTCTGGCCCGTTTATGTATTTGCCCCACAGGTGTGCACCTGCAGTTTCCACCGCACCAGGGGGCGCCCTTACACCACCGTGCTGCTATTCTTCTACTTCTTTATCGGCCTGGGCTGCGTGGGGATTTTCTACCTGCTCATTTACAGGCGAGTCAGGGTGGCAGCACTGGCACTGGTCCGCTACCGGTTTAGCCGACGCTCGTCACAAAAGAAGCCAAACTCATCAGAACAAGGGACGGAGGGGGATAGTGGAGTCGGGAGCGGGGTGGCCACCACCCAGAGCTGTGAATTGAGCAGCCAGGCAGAACTAACCCAATACAAGAGGGTAGAGGTGAAGGTGCACCCTGGGAAAGCCCAATCCTCCCACTCCACCTGGGGCTCTGCTTTAACTTCGCATTCAGCTCACCAAGCAGGGGCACAGGAGCTACCCCCTGCCCTCAACCCTGTGCCCCGCTCGGCCACTCCTGCCCCCATCACTGCCCCCTCCTCCTCCACCACCTCTTCAGGGGACAATGTTGAGTTTAGACGTGTGACCCGGATGTGTTTCACTGTCTTCCTGTGTTTCGTGGGCTGTTTTGTCCCGTTCCTGCTGCTGAACATTGCTGATAAGCATAACCGTGCACCTCAGGTGCTCCACATGTTCTGTGCCAACCTCACCTGGCTCAACAGTTGTATTAACCCTGTGCTCTACGCTGTCATGAACCGCCAGTTTGGACAGGCCTACCGGGCCCTTCTAGTCAGGGCCGCCACACCCTTCACACACCTCTGGACACGGTGACCTATACATGTTGGTTGTTTAGTAGATGCAGTTATTCAGATTGACTTTAGTCAGTGTATTCAATTAAGGTACATAAGACAACCACACATTGGTAATTATCACTCACTTTTCTCAGCCCACACTGGTATGAATGGAGCTACTTCCTCCTGTATAACTTCCTCTCCTCCTTCCTGAATATTACATTTACTGTCACCTAGCAAGGGAAAAATTAGCTTTTCTGTGATTTTTGGAAAGGGCACATTTATTTTGGGCTAAGATTATGCTTGTTTTTTTTCCAGTTACAAACACCAATGTACAGTTACTGTTAAGCCTTTGTCCCCGTACATGAAATAGCTTTCAGAGCGGCCATATAATGTGGTCAAATCTCATCAGGAAATCTATTTTATTCCAGCAGGAAGCCAGAAGCCACCAACAGGGAGATAGTTATGCAAAGAACTATAGCCTCCTTTACGTCTTGTGTTTATTTATTGTCTGTGCCAATGTACTTTTGTCTGTTCATTTACACTCCCCTACTGTACATGTGTATTTGGACAGTAATGATAAATGTTTTTAATCTGGCTCTGTACTCCAGCATTTTGGATTTGAGATCAAATGTTTCATAAAAAGTGACAGCACACACAGACTGTCACCTTTTTATTTGAGGGTATTTTCATACTTATCTGATTTAACGTTTAGAAATGGAAGCACTTTATATATCTAGTCCCCCCATTTGAAGATGTCAAGTATTTGGACACATTTCACTTCGTGTATTTAAATAGTCATAAGTTTAGTATTTGGTCCCACATTCCTTGCACACAATGATTACGTCAAGCTTGTTGGATGCGTTTACAGCTTGTTTTGGTTGTGTTACGGATGATGTTTTGTCCAATAGGAAGTGAATGGTGAATGGTATTTTTGGTGTCACTTTTATTGTAATACTATAATATATTTGTGAACACTTCTACATGAATGTGGACACTACCATGATTATAGATCCTGAATGAATTGTGAATGAAGAGAGAAAGTTACAAAGGGACAAAGATCATACACCCCCAAAATCTCCCCCATTATTGGTAATAGTGAGAGGTGATTGACTCATCGTTTTTCCTAATCATGGCATCATCAGAATTTACTCCATTCAGTTTCTATTGGGGAAAACAGAACCAAAACAAACTGAAAATGGATCCAACGAGTTTGTAGCCACAAGCTTGATGTAGTCATTGTGTGCTAACTATATGGGACCAAATACAACATTGACAACTTTGGTACATTATAAATGATATTTGAAATACATATGAATTTGGACAGTGAAGCAAATACAAATCTAAGTCTCCTCATTACTTCATAGTACCTTTTATTTGGAAACATAGGATATTATCCTTTTACATAGACATTTCATTTACACAACATGTGGAACTTCTGCCAACCCTAAAGCAGAACTTTTGAAAGATTTCTCAACTCGCATGTCCTAAAGTAATGGTGCAACTCAAAATGTCCTCCATGACATGATTAAGTTGACCTTCACCTCCTGATAGTTGAGAATATTTGTAATCATAGCAGTCATATTGGTATACGTGATTGGATTTGTCATATCGTAGTCTATTGCGGAATTACAATGTTGAGATTATTTTAATACAGAGCAACATACTGTATATTACTCAGCTCAAATAGTTTCTCCTTCCACAGCTTGTCTCATCCTAGCCTACTTTTATTGTAACTGTCTCAGTAGATATGTCACTGTGACATAACTAAAGACTAGACAAATCTCCTTGGTTTTGCTATCAGACACATTGCCACATTTCAGGGTTGAAGTAGAAGATGTATTTTCTTGGCAGGTTGGGTCACAGGTCATTAAGTTTATCTGAAGCCATTCATCGTTACTGCCATTATTAGAGCTACAGTGCTCCGTAAAATAAACAAAGAAATTATCCCATGTATTGGGAATGTCATCTGTAACGCACATCTATCTTTGCTGTATTAACTAGTACAACATAAAACGATAACAACTGGCTGCCTGTGGTGACGTTTCACTGCCACACTCGTTGAACTGTGAATAGTGGTATATACACCAATTCAGTCATTAATGATCACACTGTCGGCAGCCTACGCTGTAGAACACTGTACACCCACAGTGGATTAACACAGAGGGACACGTTAATAATAATAAGGTAAGTGGTAATCAGAAATGCTATACAAGACAAGAAGTGCAAAAGGATCAATACCTTTTCAAAAACCAAGCTTTTTATTTTTATGAAGGCTCCAGTTGTGTGAAGGCATTGTTATATTATACAAAAATCTAAATCTGATTCACATATTTTGTCTTGTCAGAACACAGTCAAGTCCCATAGAGCAAAGTCATCAAAAAATCTACATTCCTTCGCAAGAGCGAGATATTTCATCATACAAAAATGTATTATGCTGTACCCGATGGGCACAACATAATGGCCAGGCAGCATTTATATTGAAGCAGAGTAGTAGCCTACAGTATATAGAATGCACCATGTAACGAGGTTATAGTCGAATGAGCATGCTCAAAGCTGATGAAGATTGTACTACTAAAATAGTGTATGGGTAATATAGTTAGATTAAAAATGGATGGAGGATGTTTTCTCAGTTGTTATGGGTAAGTGATTCCACAGTAGTAAGTGTAATATCATTTGGTTAAACATGGTGTATTGTGGTGAATACTGTTTGAGTGGTTATTCACAGGGCTGCTGTGAAGGGGAGTCCGGGTAGAACCACTTCGGGGAAGGCCGTGTTATCCTACAGGATGTCAACGCTGTCTAACACATTGGGGACGTTGAGGAACTCCTGGAGAATGGGCTTCTGGGTTTACCAGAGCCTGACGGGCCGCCCCCAGGTGGTGAGGGTAGGCAACAACATCTCCTCCCCGCTGATCCTCAACACTGGGGCCCCACAAGGGTGCGTTCTGAGCCCTCTCCTGTACTCCCTGTTCACCCACGACTGCGTGGCCACGCACGCCTCCAACTCAATAATCAATTTTCCGGACGACACAACAGTGGTAGGCTTGATTACCAACAACGACGAGACGGCATACAGGGAGGAGGTGAGGGCCCTCGGAGTGTGGTGTCAGGAAAATAACCTCACACTCAACGTCAACAAAACTAAGGAGATGATTGTGGACTTCAGGAGACAGCAGAGGGAACACCCCCCTATCCACATCGATGGAACAGTAGTGGAGAGGGTAGCAAGTTTTAAGTTCCTCGGCATACACATCACAGACAAACTGAATTGGTCCACTCACACAGACAGCATTGTGAAGAACAACCTCAGGAGGCTGAAGAAATTTGGCTTGTCACCAAAAGCAATCACAAACTTCTACAGATGCACAATCGAGAGCATCCTGGCAGGCTGTATCACCGCCTGGTACGGCAACTGCTCCGCCCTCAACCGTAAGGCTCTCCAGAGGGTAGTGAGGTCTGCACAACGCATCACCGGGGGCAAACTACCTGCCCTCCAGGACACCTACACCACCCGATGTCACAGGAAGGCCATAAAGATCATCAAGGACATCAACCACCCGAGCCACTGCCTGTTCACCCCGCTATCATCCAGAAGGCGAGGTCAGTACAGGTGCATCAAAGCTGGGACCGAGAGACTGAAAAACAGCTTCTATCTCAAGGCCATCAGACTGTTAAACAGCCACCACTAACATTGAGTGGCTGCTGCCAACACACTGACACTGACTCAACTCCAGCCACTTTAATAATGGGAATTGATGGGAAATGATGTAAATATATCACTAGCCACTTTAAACAATGCTACCTTATATAATGTTACTTACCCTACATTATTCATCTCATATGCATACGTATATACTGTACTCTATACCATCGACTGTATTCTTATGTAATACATGTATCACTAGCCACTTTAACTATGCCACTTTGTTTACATACTCATCTCATATGTATATACTGTACTCGATACCATCTACTGTATCTTGCCTATGCTGCTCTGTACCATCACTCATTCATATATCCTTATGTACATATTCTTTATCCCCTTACACTGTGTACAAGACAGTAGTTTTGGAATTGTTAGTTAGATTACTTGTTGGTTATTACTGCATTGTCGGAACTAGAAGCACAAGCATTTCGCTACACTCGCATTAACATCTGCTAACCATGTGTATGTGACAAATAAAATTTGATTTGATTTGAGCCTTTTGGTCCTAGACTTGGCGCTCCGGTACCGCTTGCCGTGCGGTAGCAGAGAAAACAGTTTATGACGTGGGTGACTGGAGTCTGACAATTTTTTGGCCTTTTCTCTGACACCGCCTAGTATATAGGTCCTGGATGGCAGGAAGCTTGGCCCCAGTGATGTACTGGGCCGTACGCACTACCCTCTGTAGCGCCTTACGGTCAGATGCCGAGCAGTTGCCATACCAGGCGGTGGTGCAACCGGTCAGGATGCTCTCAATGGTGCAGCTGTAGAACTTCTTGAGGATCTGGGGACCCATCCCAAATCTTTTCAGTCTCCTGCGGTGGAAAAGGTGTTGTCATGCCATCTTCACGACTGTCTTGGTGTGTTTGGACAATGATAGTTCGTGGGTGATGTGGACACATCGTTGATGTTAATGGGGGTCTGTTCGGCCCGGCCTTTCCTGTAGTACACGATCAGCTCCTTTGTCTTGCTCACATTGAGGGAGAGGTTGTTGTCCTGGCTATAGGCTGTCTCGTCATTGTCGGTGATCAGGCCTAAAACTGTTGTGTCGTCAGCAAACTTAATGATGGTGTTGGAGTCGTGTTTGGCCACGCAGTACAGGAGGGGACTAAGTACACACCCCTGAGGGGCCCCAGTGTTGAGGATCAGCGTAATGGATGTGTTGTTACCTACCCTTACCACCTGGGCGCGGCTTGTCAGGAAGTCCAGGATCCAGTTGTAGAGGGTGTTTAGTCCCAGGGTCCTTAGCTTAGTGATGAGCTTTGTGGGCACTATGGTGTTGAACACTTTCATTTTGCTGGATCCCAAGAATAGTAGCTGTTGCTTTGGCAGCATTCTCACATTGGTGTCCCTTTTGTCCAGGTGGGAAAGGACAGTTTGGAGTGTGATTGAGAGCACATAACTGACATTTGATGAGAAAAAAGGGATTTGGTTGATTGAGGGTTTGACTGAGAGAGGTGGCGACTCACCGAAGGCCTTTCCACACAGACCATTCATTGGGTTCAATGACCCCAAGCCATTTCCCTCTGTCATGTCAGAATACACAGGTGACTTATCCTCCAGTCTGTTCCTACAGTAACCAATAATAAACAGCCATTACACACAACCAGTTCCTGAGGTGGCCAATGAGAGATTGGGATTACACTACCATTTGAGGGGATCAAAGTATTTTCATTTTAGGAGCGTTCAGCACAAAATGGCCTCTGTTCGAAAAGCACAGCTAGAATAAGGGGTAAGGGAGGCTCACGTATGTATTTTCAGGTTACTCACAATCCACATGCTGGGGCTGAACAAATTCAAAAATACTCACTCTTTAGTGATGAAAAGCAGCTTAGTTTCTATGTACTTAATGTAATGTGCTGAAAAGACAAAGGTACATTCTTTAGATGAATATCAATCAACTCTCATCTTGCAAGAAGGATGTCAAATTCTTTGTAAACAAACTATAAAATTCATCAAGAATCCACACTTCCATTGCACCACAAGCATAAGGTTACTCTGGTATGCTCACCTCCACTCTTCTCTGTGTAGTACTTCCCAAAGCCCTTCACTTTGGGCGTGTCAGGGTAGAGGAAGAGGGGGTTTTCTGGGATCTTCTCTGCCTCCAGCATCTGGAAGTTTCTGATGGAAGGGGATCTGGCCAAGGTCCACTTTGGTGAAGGGCTGCACCGAGCGCACGTCAGGCTCACCTGGAGAGGGAAGAGAGGATGAGAAGGAGAATAGATTAGATAATGAGGTAGTAGAGCAGGGATCATCAACTAGATGCAGCCAGAGGACGATGTTTTCTTGAGTGGATTATCAGGGGGCCAGAACATAATTACAAATAAATGTGTCAACTGTAAATTGACTGCAAGAAGCCCAAACAGATATAACATTTGACTAAAACATAATAATGTCAAACCTTGCTTACATTTAAATATGATCACATATCCCTCTCTAATATGTGTGGGAATACTTTGGAACCAAATATCCCAAATGAAAATATTATTTGGAGTTGATTTGCTGTTTTTGCAGTATTTTATGTCAACCAATACAAAAAAATTATAAATCACCCGCCGTCCAGCAGTTGGAGAACTCTGTAGTAGAGCAATGTTTCCCTAACTGTGGGACGCAATTCTAAGAGGTGCAATTTCTAAATTGGGTAGTGCATCATCAGTTCCTCTTGTCATGTTAGTCACTGCATACCTTAGAGAGCTATTTAGAACTTGTCAGAAATGTCCAGATCAACTAGCTCATGTCAGACAACATTTTCTTTCCTATTTAGTTTTTTTTAGCCCATAGATAGTTGTATTTTTTTTGTCACTCAAATATCAAATTAATACACAGACATGGCAAAAATGTATAGAATTGCAAGAAAATTCTTTAAAACAGCAACATTTTCTTTGCACCCCATGACAAAGTATGAGGGGTGCTGGAAGGGGAACCCCTCTAGAGGATATGCACATCACCAAAAGTATGTGAACATTTCATTTGAAAAATCACTGGCATTCATTTGGAGTTGGTCCCCCCTTTGCTGCTATAACAGCCTCCATTATTCTGGGAAGGCTTTCCACTATACATTAGAACATTGCTGCAGGGACTTGACTGACTTGCAGTTGGAGTTCCAATTCATTCCAAAGGTGTTCAATGGGGTTGAGGTCAGGGCTCTGTGCAGGCCAGTCAAGTTCTTCCACACTGATCTCAACAAACCAGTTCTGTACGAACATCGCTTTGTGCCCGAGTGCATTGTCATGCTGAAGCAGAAAAGGGCCTTCCCCAAAATGTTGCACAAAGTTAGAAGCACAGAATCGTCTAGAGTGTCATTGTATGCTGTAGGGTTAAGATTTCCCTTCACTGGAGCGAAGGGGGCTAGCCCGAACCATGAAAAACAGCCCCAGACCATTCCTCCTCCACCAAACTTACTCTTGGCATCCGCAAAACCCAGATTCGTCCGTCGAACTGCCAGATGGTGAAGTGCGATTCATCACTCCAGAGAACGCGTTTCCACCCCTCCAGAGTCCAATGGTGGTGAAATGTACACCAGTCCAGCCAACGCTTGGCATTGTGCATGGTGATGTTAGGCTTGTGTGCTGCTGCTCGGCCATGGAAACCCATTTCACGATGCTCCCGACTAACAGTTATCGTGCTGATGTTGCTTCCAGAGGCAGTTAGGAAGTAGGTAGTGAATGTTGCAACTGAGGAAAAAAAAATGTTTTGAGCTTGTATGGGCTACCACTTCGCGGCTGATCCGATCTGTTCCTAGACATTTCCACTTCACAATAACAGCATTTACAATTGACCAGGGCAGCTCTAGCAGAGCAGCAATTTTACGAACTGACTTGTTGGAAAGGTGGCGTCCTATGACGCTCCCATGTTGGAATACACTGAGCTCTTCAGTAAGGCCATTCTACTGCCAATGTTTGTCAATGAATATCGCATGGCTGTGTGCTCGATTTTATACACCGGTCAGCAGCGGGTGTGGCTGAATAGCCAAATCCTCTAATTTAAATGGGTTGTCCAAATACTTTTGTATATAAAGTAGGGCTGTCCCAGATTTTTAAAAAAAATCTTAGAAGATTGAAAGTCATCTGTTCTTTCGACCAATCAATTGTTTGAAAAAAAATGTAAACGTGTATTTTTCAATATATAGATACACCCCATGTCTTAATGAAATCAACTATATGCATTGAGCTTGTCTGACGCTTTAAGCTTACGGATTGATGAAATAAGAGAACTGCCTCAAGAGGGCACCAGAGATCTAGATAACCAGAAGAAAAAAACCTTAACCTGACCCAACTCTTCTCCTCCCGCTCTTCGCAGATTCTGCCATTACTCTCCTGAAGTTGCCGGTAATAGGCAAGGAGTCGGCAACCTTTCTCACGTTGAATGCCAATTTATCTTATCATTTCTACCGATCTGCGTGCCAATTATGGTTTTCATATGCACATTTTCGTGAAACAGTTTAATTTATAATGACGTCATCATATCTCAAAATCCTTGTCATGTGGTTAAACAACATTCTATCAAAATCTAAAGGAAAATGATACAAACCTAAAAATGTACTTCTATTGCCATTACCAACTATGTAAAAATAGCCTACATAAAGCTAACAAATTAAAATGTTGTAGCCTGCAGGTATAAAATAACCTGATAAAAATAAATATCCTTTAAATCACATTGGTTAGACATGGCCTGTCTACAACGAACGTGAAACATTGTTTCAACTATTAACTTGGGTCTGGCCCTAAGCTTGTACTAGCACACTTGCAACATTGTATAAAGTATTCTGGGCCCTCAGAGTTTCCAGCACCAGTGAGCTTGGGACAGACACAGCTGTAGGCTATTTGGACAAGAGATAAGAATCAGCACTTGACTTGGGAAGGAGCTTACCGGAGCTGAGTACCAGCACTTCAAATGTTTTACTGCTTGAGCTTCTGTTCCTCTTGTAAAATATTACCTCAAAAGGTATTGGGTAGCTCCTGCACCTAAATATAAAAAAGTGTCAGCACCCAAAATGAGTACCAGAACCTATTTCAGTCCAAGTCAAGCACTGATGATAAGTAATCAGGTAGGCCTACTTTATGACGTATCCACTGGATCAGAGCATTTTTCCCTTTCACACTGAGTGGTTATCAAAAGGGAGAGAGATAGAAATATTTTTCAAATACATTGAGGAACTATTGTAATTCTCAATGGATGTAAAAACAGACTTTGTTTGCTTGTGAAGGTAAGGTGAAGAAAACATTACTTTGAGAAGCTCAACAGGTCATTCATTAGTGGTTGTGCGTTAAGCAAATCAGGAATACTATCAGATCCCCAAATGGGCAAATTTGCATGCAGGCCAGGTAGCCTATAGGCCTACTTCTATGTACAATCAGGCCAGGTAGCCTATAGGCCTACTTCTATGTACAGTGGGGCAAAAAAGTATTTAGTCAGACACCAATTGTGCAAGTTCTCCCACTTAAAAAGATGAGAGAGGCCTGTAATTTTCATCATAGGTACACTTCAACTATGACAGACAAAATGAGAAGAAAATAATCCAGAAAATCACATTGTAGGATTTGTAATGAATTTATTTGAAAATTATGGTGGAAAATAAGCATTTGGTCACCTACAAACAAGCAAGATTTCTGGCTCTCACAGACCTGTAAATTCTTCTTTAAGAGGCTCCTCTGTCCTCCACTCGTTAATGGCACCTGTTTGAACTTGTTGTCAGTATAAAAGACACCTGTCCACAACCTCAAACAGTCACACTCCAAACTCCACTATGGCCAAGACCAAAGAGCTGTCAAAGGACACCAGAAACAAAATTGTAGACCTGCACCAGGCTGGGAAGACTGAATCTGCAATAGGTAAGCAGCTTGGTTTGAAAAAATCAACTGTGGGAGCAATTATTAGGAAATGGAAGACATACAAGACCACTGATAATCTCCCTCGATCTGGGGCTCCACGCAAGATCTCACCCCGTGGGGTCAAAATGATCACAAGAACGGTGAGCAAAAATCCCAGAACCACACGGGGGGACCTAGTGAATAACCTGCAGAAAGCTGGGACCAAAGTAACAAAGCCTACCATCAGTAACCCACTACGCCGCCAGGGACTCAAATCCTGCAGTGCCAGACGTGTCCCCCTGCTTAAGCCAGTACATGTCCAGGCCCGTCTGAAGTTTGCTAGAGAGCATTTGGATGACCCAGAAGAAGATTGGGAGAATGTCATGTGGTCAGATGAAACCAAAATATAACTTTTTGGTAAAAACTAAACTCGTCGTGTTTGGAGGACAAAGAATGCTGAGTTGCATCCAAAGAACACCATACCTACTGTGAAGCATGGGGGTGGAAACATCATGCTTTGGGGCTGTTTTTCTGCAAAGGGACCAGGACGACTGATCTGTGTAAAGGAAAGAATGAATGGGGCCATGTATCATGAGATTTGGAGTGAAAACCTCCTTCCATCAGCAAGGGCATTGAAGATGAAACGTGGCTGGGTCTTTCAGCATGACAATGATCCCAAACACACCGCCCGAGCAACGAAGGAGTGGCTTCGTAAGAAGCATTTCAAGGTCCTGGAGTGGCCTAGCCAGTCTCCAGATCTCAACCCCATAGAAAATCTTTGGAGGGAGTTGAAAGTCCGTGTTGCCCAACCACAGCCCCAAAACATCACTGCTCTAGAGGAGATCTGCAAGGAGGAATGGGCCAAAATACCAGCAACAGTGTGTGAAAACCTTGTGAAGACTTACAGAAAACGTTTGACACACACACACATACCAACACAAACACACTTACATACATATTACAGCAATAAAATGCAAATTAATTACTTAAAAATCATACAATGTGATTTTCTGGATTTTTGTTTTAGATTCCGTCTCTCACAGTTGAAGTGTACCTATGATAAACATTACAGACAAAATCGGCAGTGTATCAAATACTTGTTCTCACCACTGTATCTACCTCAATTAACTTGAAGTATGTCACCAAGATGGCATAACAGTCAGACGTCTTTTGTCCTCATCTTGTCGTGTCCAGTATATATATATTTACAACATTCTTTGCATACCTTTTTATATATATTTTTTCTTTTCCATAAACTCAACTTCAGAACAACTTCCTGCAACCCACCTCACCAATTTATTAAAAAAAATAAAAGTATTATGTACCTCAAATCTGTAATCCTCCATAGAAGTGAACCAGAAGCTAGCCAGAAGCTAGCCTGAAGCTAACAAGAAGCTAATCAGAAACTAGCCAGAAGCTAGTTAGCTTCTTTACTGGCTAATCGTTAGTATTCAGCTAACCACGGTTTGTGGTCATCAGCTATCCTTTAGCTCGAAAATCTATCGCCAGTTTTGTACGGCGCAGCTCGGACAGGAACATACCGGGCCTATTTTTCTCTCCATGTCCCCGGATTTCAACCGCAAGCTCTGGACATTTACACCTGGATCTCACACCTGCTATCCGTGTGACTATCGGCTTACGTCGATCCCGGAGCAAACTATTCCGGAGCTAGCCAGCTGAAGAGTTCCATCAGCCACTCCTGGGCTACAATCACCTATCCGGACCCGTTTTACTGCCAACGCGGAGCCCCACCGGGTCTTTACAACTGGACTACCGACGTTATCTGCCCGAGGGAGTTATCCAGCTCCTCCGTCCCGACGTTACCTGAACGCCCATCTGTGGTCCGCTAATCGTTAGCTGTCTTATCGGCTGCTATCTGAATAGACCCATCAGACAATTTTTTTCTTTTTTCTTGTGCCTCTATAACTATATCTATTTTTAGTTTTTTGCGAATTGGATTGATCCCTTCTACCACACGGAACCCCACTAATCCTACCGACGGAAACGCACCAGGTGGCTAAAAACAGACCTCCATCCTATGCTAGCTTGCTACCGATGGCCCGGCTAGCTGTCTGAATTGCCGTGACCCCAACCAACCTCACTACTCACTGGACCCTCCTTTTGATCACCTGACTAAGCATGCCTCTCCTTAATGTCAATATGCCTTGTCCATTGCTGTTCTGGTTAGTGTTTATTGGCTTATTTCACTGTAGAGCCTCTAGTCCTGCTCACTATACTTTATCCAACCTATTAGTTCCACCACCCACACATGCGATGACATCTCCTGGTTTCAATGAGGTTTCTAGAGACAATATCTCTCTCATCATCACTCAATAGCTTGGTTTACCTCCACTGTATTCACATCCTACCATACCTTTGTCTGTCCATTATACCTTGAAGCTATTTCATCGCCCACAGAAACCTCCTTTTACTCTCTGTTCCAGACGTTCTAGACGGCCAATTCTTATTGCTTTTAGCCGCACCCTTATTCTACTCCTACTCTGTTCCTCTGGCGATGTAGAGGTGAATCCAGGCCCTGCAGTGCCTAGCTCCACTCCTATTCCCCAGGTGCTCTCTTTTGATGACTTCTGTAACCGTAATAGCCTTGGTTTCATGCATGTTAACATTATAAGCCTCCTCCCTAAGTTTTATTTATTCACTGCTTTAGAAAAATGGCACACTGTGCCAACCCGGATGTTCTAGCTGTGTCAGAATCCTGAATCCTGAAGACCACCAAAAATTCTGAAATTTTCATCCCTAACTACAACATTTTCAGACAAGATTGAACTGCCAAAGGGGGCGGTGTTGCAATCTACTGCAAAGGTACCCTGCAGAGTTCTGACCTATTATCCAGGTCTGTACCCAAACAATTTGAACTTCTACTTTTAAAAATCCACCTCTCTAAAAACAAGTCTCTTAACGTTGCCGCCTGCTATAGACCACCCTCTGCCCCCAGCTGTGCTCTGGACACCATATGTGAACTGATTGCCCCCAATCTATCTTCAGAGCTCGTGCTGCTAGGCGACCTAAACTGGAAAATGCTTAACGCCCCAGCCATCCTTCAATCTAAGCTTGATGCCCTCAATTTCACACAAATTATCAATGAACCTACCAGGTACCTCCCCAAAGCCGTAAACACGGGCACCCTCATAGATATCATCCTAACCAACTTGCCCTCTAAATACACCTCTGCTGTCTTCAACCAAGATCTCAGCGATCACTGCCTCATTGCCTGCACCCGTAATGGGTCAGCTGTCAAACGACCTCCACTCATCACCGTCAAACGCTCCCTGGAACACTTCAGCGAGCAGGCCTTTCAAATCGACCTGGCCGGGGAATCCTGGAAGGATATTGATCTCATCCCATCAGTAGAGGATGTCTGGTTATTTTTTTAAATGCCTTCCTAACCATCTTAAATAAGCATGCCCAATTTAAAA
This sequence comes from Oncorhynchus clarkii lewisi, assembly GCF_045791955.1. NCBI lineage: Eukaryota > Metazoa > Chordata > Actinopteri > Salmoniformes > Salmonidae > Oncorhynchus > Oncorhynchus clarkii. Next base: position 57,011,838 of record NC_092153.1, read on the forward strand.
AATTTAGAACCAGGAACAGATATAGCCCTTGGTTCTCCCCAGACCTGACTGCCTTTAACCAACACAAAAACATCCTGTGGTCGTTCTGCATTAGCATCGAACAGCCCTCAGCTTTTTGCAGCTTTTCAGGGAAGCTAGAAACTAGCCAAGGCTAGCTTTTTCAAGCAGAAATTTGCTTCCTGCAACACTAACTCTAAAAAAAAATTCTGAGACACTGTAAAGTCCATGGAGAATAAGAACACCTCCTCCCAGCTGCCCACTGCACTGAAGATAGGAAACACTGTCACCACTGATAAATCCACTATAATTTCAATAAGCATTTTTCTACGACTGACCATGCTTTCCACCTGTCTATCCCAACCCAGGTCAACAGCACTGTACCCCCCGCAGCAACTCGCCCAAGCCTTCCCCATTTCTCCATCTCCCAAATCCAGTCAGCTGATGTTCTGAAAGACCTGCAAAATCTGGACCCCTACAAATCAGCCGGGCTAGACAATCTGGACCCTTTCTTTCTAAAATGATCTGCCGAAATTGTTGCCACCACTATTACTAGCCTGTTCAACCTCTCTTTCATGTCGTCTGAGATTCCCAAAGAATGGAAAGCAGCTGCGGTCATCCCCCTCTTCAAAGGGGGGGACACTCTTGACCCAAATTGCTACAGACCTATATCTATCCTACCCTGCCTTTCTAAGGTCTTCGAAAGCCAAGTTAACAAACAGATTACCGACCATTTCGAATCTCACCATACCCTCTCTGCTTTGCAATCTGGTTTCAGAGCTGGTCATGGGTGCACCTTAGTCACGCTCAAGGTCCTAAACGATATCTTAACCACCATCGATAAGAAACATTACTGTGCAGCCGTATTCATTGATCTGGCCAAGGCTTTAGACTCTGTCAATCACCACATCCTCATTGGCAGACTTGACAGCTTTGGTTTCTCAAATGATTGCCTCGCCTGGTTCACCAACTACTTCTCTGATAGAGTTCAGTGTGTCAAATCGGAGGGTCTGTTGTCCGGACCTCTGGCAGTTTCTATGGGGGTGCCACAGGGTACAATTCTTGGACCAACTCTCTTCTCTGTATCCATCAATGATGTCGCTCTTGCTGCTGGTGAGTCTCTGATCCACCTCTACGCAGACGACACCATTCTGTATTCTTCTGGCCCTTCTTTGGACACTGTGTTAACAACCCTCCAGGCAAGCTTCAATGCCATACAACTCTCCTTCCGTGGCCTCCAATTGCTCTTAAATACAAGTAAAACTAAATGCGTGCTCTTCAACCGATCGCTGCCTGCACCTGCCCGCCTGTCCAACATCACTACTCTGGACGGCTCTGACTTAGAATACGTGGACAACTACAAATACCTAGGTGTCTGGTTAGACTGTAAACGCTCCTTCCAGACCCACATCAAACATCTCCAAACCAAAGTTAAATCTAGAATTGGCTTCCTATTTCTCAAGAAAGTATCCTTCACTCATGTTGCCAAACATACCCTTGTAAAACTGGCCATCCTACCAATCCTCGACTTCGGCGATGTCATTTACAAAATAGCCTCCAATACCCTACTCAACAAATTGGATGCAGTCTATCACAGTGCCATCCGTTTTGTCACCAAAGCCCCATATACTACCCACCATTGTGACCTGTAATCTCTCGTTGGCTGGCCCTCGCTTCATACTCATCGTCAAACCCACTGGCTCCATGTCATCTACAAGTCCCTGCTAGGTAAAGTCCCCCCTTATCTCAGCTCGCTGGTCACCATGGCATCACACACCTGTAGCACGCGCTCCAGCAGGTATATCTCTCTGGTCTCCCCCAAAAACAATTCTTTCTTTGGCTGCCTCTCCTTCCAGTTCTCTACTGCCAATGACTGGAACGAACTACAAAAATCTCTGAAACTGGAAACACGTATCTCCCTCACTAGCTTTAAGCACCAGCTGTCAGAGCAGCTCACAAATTACTGCACCTGTACATAGCCCACCTATAATTTAGCCCAAACAACTACCTCTTTCCCTACTGTATTTATTTAATTGATTTATTTTGCTCCTTTGCACCCCATTATTTTTATTTCTACTTTGCACATTCTTTCAGTGCAAATCTACCATTCCAGTGTTTTACTTGCTATATTGTATTTACTTTGCCACCATGGCCTTTTTTTTGCCTTTACCTTCCTTATCTCACCTCATTTGCTCACATCGTATATAGACTTGTTTCTACTGTATTATTGACTGTATGTTTGTTTTACTCCATGTGTAACTCTGTGTTATTGTATTTGTCGAACTGCTTTGCTTTATCTTGGCCAGGTCGCAATTGTAAATGAGAACTTGTTCTCAACTTGCCTAACTGGTTAAATAAATGTGAAATAAAATAAAAAATTAAATATAAACTGGTAACCCATGCACATCGACTCGGTACTGGTGCCCCATGTTTATAGCCAAGTTAACATTACTCATTGTGTATTTATTCCTCATGTTATCATTTAAAAATATATATACTTTTATTTTCTCTCTGCATTGTTGGTAAACACAAAATGTATAATTTGACCAATATTTAGGAGGAGGTCATCATTTCATGTAGTCTGTAATGGAAGAAACCACATGGAAAAGGAGGTAAGCAAGTTAGGTCCAAAAAACGGATTTTCACCAAGTCTAAACCAAAGTAGATCATTTTGAGATTGTTCTATACATCAGTTGGGGTCTTTATAAACTTCAATATAAGGTCCTAAACTTAGCATAAAAGTGCATCCTTGTAGCTGTGTGGGCACATATAATGTAGTCTACATGTTTGCCTTGGGGTAAGTTGAGCCAATGGTTGAGCTAATAGCAAGTTGAGCAAGTTTTCTTCTCAGACATAATGCAAGGTATTATTGCCGGGAGATGAGGTAACAACAGGGCCTGGCCCATGTTAAAAGTGTTTTTAAAAAGTACAAAGTCTTTGTTAGGTCTTAAGCCTGTGTTCAAAGATGCTTAAAATGATTCAAAGACAAAAAAAACGTGTTGAATTGTGTTTCGGAAATAAAGATAGACATGTTTTTAAAAAGGTAGTGGTTATATTTAATTCAGTACAGAAATGTGTAGGCGGCTTAACTTACTCCCTTTCGTGGCTCAAATTACCCCATACCCGGGTAAATTGTGCCAAGATACCTTTTTTTGGACAAGCTATGTTTAAAAAACGTTCATGTTTCCATGAATTCTGATTATTTCCAGGGATACACAACATCCTGAAATATATGTAGATATCTTTGTTAGAAAGAATACTATATTTCTCTTGACGGAGTGATGCAGAATGTAAAAAATGTCTCAACTTACCCCCTCTCCCCTACCTGTGTTTTGTCCAATCAATTTGCAGTGAAAAAAACACATTGAAAGGCTCTGGAAAAGTGTTGTGAATTCCTTTGCAATGACTAAGCTAAACATTTATATTCAATCAGTCATGACTCATTCTTACCTGATATAATGATGAAGTTATGGATTTGGTCAAAGAAGACACTCAAAAGTAGTCGTAAAAAAACAACTAGCTAGAATGATAATTTAATCAATCAATTATTTTTTTCAAGGGCAGTTGCACACTTTCATGCCAATGAAAAGTTGCTTATAAATCAATGAGTTTACATTTTTACAAATAGCCAGCTTGAATTTTGCTCCATCTGTTTCCAGAGGAGGCAGAACAACAACACATCAACTGATTAGTAGTACCGTTACAATAGTCCCTGCACTTGAAGTATCAGAGGTGGAAATTGAGTCTGACCTGACTAATAATGCTGAAGGAGGAGAGGAGGGGTTTGGGTTGAGAGGATGGGGTGGAGGAGAGGTCAAGGTGGTCTAAGAGGGTTGACTCAGGGGTTCCCTGAGACCACTTCCTGGTCGCCACATCTCTTTATGATGCCATTGGCTGAAGCAAAATCATATCTGACTACCTACCAGGCTACTGGCTGTTTACTGTATGGTCATGACTCCCTCCTCCCAACTGTACTCATTAACTATTAGGTCCTCCTGCTGCTTCATGGAGGTCAGCAGGTACTTGATCCCAGCCTTCACCCCCGTCTTCACGCCTGCCCCGGCAACGTAGCCCGCTACACCCACTGTTCCCCCAGTGACGGCCATAAGGGCGTCTGTGCCCAGGTCGACGGCGCTGAGGATGGCTCTCTCCTTGGCCATCTCGGAGCAGTTGACAGAGGTGTAGTAGACGGCCGTGCCCAGGTTGTAAAGGGTGCTGACGACAGGGATCCACTCCACCACATTGTACACCCGCTCCTCCTTCTTGTTGACGCAGTTCCGCTGGGGGCTGCGCCGCGCCCGCCCCGCCCGCCGTCCTGAGGCCACAGGTGACTTTTCCTCCTGCACCTGGCACTGTCGAATCCAGCATTCTGAGTCAGAGTCCTCAGAAGGCACCACCCGGCTGCCTGGCTTCAGAACTGCCTGGTACTGCCCTCTGTTACGGGACACACCCGCACACATGGACCCTTGGCTCTCACAGGCCCTTATCGCCTCCTCCAGCCCCCCTGTGGCTCCCTCCATCGCATCCCCTAACAGCAGGGTCCCATTCACCCTGGTCCAGCCCTGACACTGCTCTTGCTTCCCCTTTCCAGAGGCCCCCTGTCCCCTATGGCCCTCCCCAGCCCTGGCCAGCTGCTGGATGTTGAACATCACTGCCTGGAGGTGGCGCTCTGCTTGGACCTTCCCCACATGTGAGGTAGGGGGTGTTGTGGCTCTGGGATGGGGTGCTCCACTCGCCATCAGACTCTCCACCTCTATGAGGAGCTCCTCAGTGTCCTCCACCCCCAGCAGGTTGTACAGCCTGAGCACCAGGGTCTGGGCCTCCCGAGGACAGCCTGCCACCACCAGCACGGGCACTAGGGAGAGGCCCAGGAGCTCCCGGGGCAACAGGGCGGAGGAGGGGTCCTGCAGGGTGGAGGCAGACAGCAACTCCTCACAGCTGGTGTTGGCCTGGATGAGGATTCTGCCCTGCAGCTTGGCCTTGAGCGTGGTGACGACACGCTGAGCAGACTGTGCCCTGGCTTCATCCTGCACCACCCACTCTTCAGGGGCCGCACTCTCCGCTGCACCTAATGGAAGACCAAGCTGGGTCTGGGACCCAAGGAGCAACTGCTTCGCCTTTTTGATAGTGTCCCCCTCCCCTAAGACAGAGGTCTTGAAGGCCGGAGTGTTCTTCAGAGCAGGGGGAGTTGGTGTCCTACACAGAGCCTGTTCAATCAGCAGTAGTTGGATCAGAAACAGCCACTTCATCTTAGGATGCATAATTTTGCCTGTGAGAGTTCTATTCCAGTCCAGCTGCACACAGCAATCTGGGGAAGACATTGAGGAACACAGTCAGTCAAAATCAATGTTTTTTTTTAAATAGCACGTTTGCATAAACTTCAACTAGCTTTTGCTTGCTTTGGCTTGTGAAGGGGCAAACACATTTCAACTGGCTTTTTGCCAACTCTAGCTCTCCAACTCTAGCTCTCCAACTCTAGCTCTCCAACTCTAGCTCTCTAACTCTAGCTCCCCAACTCTAGCTCCCCAACTCTAGCTCCCTAACTCTAGCTCTCTAACGCCAGCTCTCTAACTCTAGCTCTCTAACTCTAGCTCTCTAACTCTAGCTCTCTAAATCTAGCTCTCTAACTCTCTAACTCTAGCTCTCTAACGCTAGCTCTCCAACTCTAGCTCTCCAACTCTAGCTCTCTAACTCTAGCTCTCTAACTCTAGCTCTCTAACTCTAGCTCTCTAACTCTAGCTCTCTAGCTCTCCAACTCTAGCTCTCTAACTCTAGCTCTCCAACTCTAGCTCTCCAACTCTAGCTCTCTAACTCTAGCTCCCCAACTCTAGCTCCCTAACTCTAGCTCCCTAACTCTAGCTCTCTAACTCTAGCTCTCCAACTCCAGCTCTCCAACTCTAGCTCTCTAACTCTAGCTCCCCAACTCTAGCTCCCCAACTCTAGCTCCCTAACTCTAGCTCTCTAACGCCAGCTCTCTAACTCTAGCTCTCTAACTCTAGCTCTCTAACTCTAGCCCTCTAACTCTAGCTCTCTAACTCTAGCTCTCTAACTCTAGCTCTCTAAATCTAGCTCTCTAACTCTCTAACTATAGCTCTCTAACGCTAGCTCTCCAACTCTAGCTCTCCAACTCTAGCTCTCTAACTCTAGCTCTCTAACTCTAGCTCTCTAACTCTAGCTCTCTAACTCTAGCTCTCCAGCTCTCCAACTCTAGCTCTCTAACTCTAGCTCTCCAACTCTAGCTCTCCAACTCTAGCTCTCTAACTCTAGCTCCCCAACTCTAGCTCCCTAACTCTAGCTCCCTAACTCTAGCTCTCTAACTCTAGCTCTCCAACTCCAGCTCTCCAACTCTAGCTCTCTAACTCTAGCTCCCCAACTCTAGCTCCCCAACTCTAGCTCCCTAACTCTAGCTCTCTAACGCCAGCTCTCTAACTCTAGCTCTCTAACTCTAGCTCTCTAACTCTCTAACTCTAGCTCTCTAACGCTAGCTCTCCAACTCTAGCTCTCCAACTCTAGCTCTCTAACTCTAGCTCTCTAACTCTAGCTCTCTAACTCTAGCTCTCTAACTCTAGCTCTCTAGCTCTCCAACTCTAGCTCTCCAACTCTAGCTCTCCAACTCCAGCTCTCTAACTCTAGCTCTCTAACTCTAGCCCTCTAACTCTAGCTCTCTAACTCTAGCTCTCTAACTCTCTAACTCTAGCTCTCTAACTCTAGCTCTCTAACTCTCTAACTCTAGCTCTCTAACGCTAGCTCTCCAACTCTAGCTATCCAACTCTAGCTCTCTAACTCTAGCTCTCCAACTCTAGCTCTCTAACTCTAGCTCTCTAACTCTAGCTCTCTAACTCTAGCTCTCTAGCTCTCTAACTCTAGCTCTCCAACTCTAGCTCTCCAACTCTAGCTCTCCAACTCTAGCTCTCCAACTCCAGCTCTCTAACTCTAGCTCTCTAACTCTAGCCCTCTAACTCTAGCTCTCTAAATCTAGCTCTCTAACTCTCTAACTCTAGCTCTCTAACGCTAGCTCTCCAACTCTAGCTCTCCAACTCTAGCTCTCTAACTCTAGCTCTCCAACTCTAGCTCTCTAACTCTAGCTCTCTAACTCTAGCTCTCTAGCTCTCCAACTCTAGCTCTCTAACTCTAGCTCTCCAACTCTAGCTCTCCAACTCTAGCTCTCTAACTCTAGCTCCCCAACTCTAGCTCCCCAACTCTAGCTCCCTAACTCTAGCTCCCTAACTCTAGCTCTATAACGCCAGCTCTCTAACTCTAGCTCTCTAACTCTAGCTCTCTAACTCTAGCTCTCTAACTCTAGCTCTCTAACTCTAGCTCTCTAACTCTAGCTCTCTAACTCTCTAACTCTAGCTCTCTAACTCTAGCTTTCCAACTCTAGCTCTCCAACTCTAGCTCTCTAACTCTAGCTCCCCAACTCTAGCTCCCTAACTCTAGCTCCCTAACTCTAGCTCTCTAACTCTAGCTCTCCAACTTTAGCTCTCCAACTTTAGCTCTCCAACTTTAGCTCTCCAACTTTAGCTCTCCAACTTTAGCTCTCCAACTCTAGCTCTCCAACTCTAGCTCTCCAACTCTAGCTCTCTAACTCTAGCTCTCTAACTCTAGCTCTCTAACTCTAGCTCTCTAACTCTAGCTCTCCAACTCTAGCTCTCCAACTCTAGCTCTCTAACTCTAGCTCTCCAACTCTAGCTCTCCAACTCCAGCTCTCTAACTCTAGGTCTCTAACTCTAGCTCTCTAACTCTTGCTCTCTAACTCTTGCTCTCTAACTCTAGCTCTCTAACTCTCTAACTCTAGCTCTCTAACGCTAGCTCTCCAACTCTAGCTCTCCAACTCTAGCTCTCTAACTCTAGCTCTCCAACTCTAGCTCTCTAACTCTAGCTCTCTAACTCTAGCTCTCTAGCGCTCCAACTCTAGCTCTCTAACTCTAGCTCCCCAACTCTAGCTCCCTAACTCTAGCTCCCTAACTCTAGCTCTCTAACTCTAGCTCTCCAACTTTAGCTCTCCAACTTTAGCTCTCCAACTTTAGCTCTCCAACTCTAGCTCTCCAACTCTAGCTCTCTAACTCTAGCTCTCCAACTCTAGCTCTCTAACTCTAGCTCTCTAACTCTAGCTCTCCAACTCTAGCTCTCCAACTCTAGCTCTCCAACTCTAGGTCTCTAACTCTAGCTCTCTATCTCTAGCTCTCTAGCTCTCCAACTCTAGCTCTCTAACTCTAGCTCTCTAACTCTAGCTCTCTAACTCTAGCTCTCTAACTCTAGCTCTCTAACTCTAGCACCCCAACTCTAGCACCCCAACTCCAGCTCTCTAACTCTAGCTCTCTAACTCTAGCTCTCTAACGCTAGATCTCCAACTCTAGCTCTCCAACTCTAGCTCTCCAACTCTAGCTCTCTAACTCTAGCTCTCTAACTCTAACTCTCTAACTCTAGCTCTCTAACTCTAGCTCTCCAACTCTAGCTCTCTAACTCTAGCTCTCTAAATCTAGCTCTCTAGCTCTCCAACTCTAGCTCTCTAACTCTAGCTCTCTAACTCTAGCTCTCTAACTCTAGCTCTCTAACTCTAGCTCTCCAACTCTAGCTCTCTAACTCTAGCTCTCTAACTAGCTCTCTAGCTCTCCAATTCTAGCTCTCTAACTCTAGCTCTCTAACTCTAGCTCTCTAACTCTAGCTCTCCAACTCTAGCTCTCTAACTCTAGCTCTCTAACTCTAGCTCTCTAGCTCTCCAATTCTAGCTCTCTAACTCTAGCTCTCTAACTCTAGCTCTCTAACTCTATCTCTCTAACGCTAGATCTCCAACTCTAGCTCTCCAACTCTAGCTCTCCAACTCTAGCTCTCTAACTCTAGCTCTCTGACTCTAACTCTCTAACTCTAGCTCTCTAACTCTAGCTCTCTAAATCTAGCTCTCTAGCTCTCCAACTCTAGCTCTCTAACTCTAGCTCTCTAACTCTAGCTCTCTAACTCTAGCTCTCTAACTCTAGCTCTCTAACTCTAGCTCTCTAGCTCTCTAACTCTATCTCTCTAACTCTAGCTCTCCAACTCTAGCTCTCTAACTCTAGCTCTCTAACTCTAGCTCTCCAACTCTAGCTCTCTAACTCTAGCTCTCTAACTCTAGCTCTCTAACTCTAGCTCTCTAGCTCTCCAATTCTAGCTCTCTAACTCTAGCTCTCTAACTCTATCTCTGTAACTCTAGCTCTCCAACTCTAGCTCTCCAACTCTAGCTCTCTAACTCTAGCTCTCTAACTCTAGCTCTCTAACTCTAGCTCTCTAGCTCTCCAATTCTAGCTCTCTAACTCTAGCTCTCTAACTCTAGCTCTCTAACTCTAGCTATCTAACTCTAGCTCTCTAACTCTAGCTCTCTAACTCTAGCACCCCAACTCTAGCACCCCAACTCTAGCTCTCTAACTCTAGCTCTCTAACTCTAGCTCTCTAACGCTAGATCTCCAACTCTAGCTCTCCAACTCTAGCTCTCCAACTCTAGCTCTCTAACTCTAGCTCTCTAACTCTAACTCTCTAACTCTAGCTCTCTAACTCTAGCTCTCCAACTCTAGCTCTCTAACTCTAGCTCTCTAAATATAGCTCTCTAGCTCTCCAACTCTAGCTCTCTAACTCTAGCTCTCTAACTCTAGCTCTCTAACTCTAGCTCTCTAACTCTAGCTCTCCAACTCTAGCTCTCTAACTCTAGCTCTCTAACTCTAGCTCTCTAGCTCTCCAATTCTAGCTCTCTAACTCTAGCTCTCTAACTCTAGCTCTCTAACTCTAGCTATCTAACTCTAGCTCTCTAACTCTAGCTCTCTAACTCTAGCTCTCTAACTCTAGCACCCCAACTCTAGCACCCCAACTCTAGCTCTCTAACTCTAGCTCTCTAACTCTAGCTCTCTAACGCTAGATCTCCAACTCTAGCTCTCCAACTCTAGCTCTCCAACTCTAGCTCTCTAACTCTAGCTCTCTAACTCTAACTCTCTAACTCTAGCTCTCTAACTCTAGCTCTCCAACTCTAGCTCTCTAACTCTAGCTCTCTAAATATAGCTCTCTAGCTCTCCAACTCTAGCTCTCTAACTCTAGCTCTCTAACTCTAGCTCTCTAACTCTAGCTCTCTAACTCTAGCTCTCTAACTCTAGCTCTCCAACTCTAGCTCTCTAACTCTAGCTCTCTAAATATAGCTCTCTAGCTCTCCAACTCTAGCTCTCTAACTCTAGCTCTCCAACTCTAGCTCTCTAACTCTAGCTCTCTAACTAGCTCTCTAGCTCTCCAACTCTAGCTCTCTAACTCTAGCTCTCTAACTCTAGCTCTCTAACTCTGGCTCTCTAACTCTAGCTCTCTAACTCTAGCTCTCTAACTCTAGCTCTCTAACTCTAGCTCTCTAGCTCTCTAACTCTATCTCTCTAACTCTAGCTCTCCAACTCTAGCTCTCTAACTCTAGCTCTCTAACTCTAGCTCTCCAACTCTAGCTCTCTAACTCTAGCTCTCTAACTCTAGCTCTCTAACTCTAGCTCTCTAGCTCTCCAATTCTAGCTCTCTAACTCTAGCTCTCTAACTCTAGCTATCTAACTCTAGCTCTCTAACTCTAGCTCTCTAACTCTAGCTCTCTAACTCTAGCACCCCAACTCTAGCACCCCAACTCTAGCTCTCTAACTCTAGCTCTCTAACTCTAGCTCTCTAACGCTAGATCTCCAACTCTAGCTCTCCAACTCTAGCTCTCCAACTCTAGCTCTCTAACTCTAGCTCTCTAACTCTAACTCTCTAACTCTAGCTCTCTAACTCTAGCTCTCCAACTCTAGCTCTCTAACTCTAGCTCTCTAAATATAGCTCTCTAGCTCTCCAACTCTAGCTCTCTAACTCTAGCTCTCTAACTCTAGCTCTCTAACTCTAGCTCTCTAACTCTAGCTCTCTAACTCTAGCTCTCCAACTCTAGCTCTCTAACTCTAGCTCTCTAAATATAGCTCTCTAGCTCTCCAACTCTAGCTCTCTAACTCTAGCTCTCTAACTCTAGCTCTCTAACTCTAGCTCTCTAACTCTAGCTCTCTAACTCTAGCTCTCCAACTCTAGCTCTCTAACTCTAGCTCTCTAACTAGCTCTCTAGCTCTCCAACTCTAGCTCTCTAACTCTAGCTCTCTAACTCTAGCTCTCTAACTCTGGCTCTCTAACTCTAGCTCTCTAACTCTAGCTCTCTAACTCTAGCTCTCTAACTCTAGCTCTCTAGCTCTCTAACTCTATCTCTCTAACTCTAGCTCTCCAACTCTAGCTCTCTAACTCTAGCTCTCTAACTCTAGCTCTCCAACTCTAGCTCTCTAACTCTAGCTCTCTAACTCTAGCTCTCTAACTCTAGCTCTCTAGCTCTCCAATTCTAGTTCTCTAACTCTAGCTCTCTAACTCTATCTCTCTAACTCTAGCTCTCCAACTCTAGCTCTCCAACTCTAGCTCTCTAACTCTAGCTCTCTAACTCTAGCTCTCTAACTCTAGCTCTCTAGCTCTCCAATTCTAGCTCTCTAACTCTAGCTCTCTAACTCTAGCTCTCTAACTCTAGCTATCTAACTCTAGCTCTCTAACTCTAGCTCTCTAACTCTAGCACCCCAACTCTAGCACCCCAACTCTAGCTCTCTAACTCTAGCTCTCTAACTCTAGCTCTCTAACGCTAGATCTCCAACTCTAGCTCTCCAACTCTAGCTCTCCAACTCTAGCTCTCTAACTCTAGCTCTCTAACTCTAACTCTCTAACTCTAGCTCTCTAACTCTAGCTCTCCAACTCTAGCTCTCTAACTCTAGCTCTCTAAATATAGCTCTCTAGCTCTCCAACTCTAGCTCTCTAACTCTAGCTCTCTAACTCTAGCTCTCTAACTCTAGCTCTCTAACTCTAGCTCTCTAACTCTAGCTCTCTAACTCTAGCTCTCCAACTCTAGCTCTCTAACTCTAGCTCTCTAACTAGCTCTCTAGCTCTCCAATTCTAGCTCTCTAACTCTAGCTCTCTAACTCTAGCTCTCTAACTCTAGCTCTCCAACTCTAGCTCTCTAACTCTAGCTCTCTAACTCTAGCTCTCTAGCTCTCCAATTCTAGCTCTCTAACTCTAGCTCTCTAACTCTAGCTCTCTAACTCTAGCTCTCTAACTCTAGCTCTCTAACTCTAGCACCCCAACTCTAGCACCCCAACTCTAGCTCTCTAACTCTAGCTCTCTAACTCTAGCTCTCTAACGCTAGATCTCCAACTCTAGCTCTCCAACTCTAGCTCTCCAACTCTAGCTCTCTAACTCTAGCTCTCTGACTCTAACTCTCTAACTCTAGCTCTCTAACTCTAGCTCTCCAACTCTAGCTCTCTAAATCTAGCTCTCTAGCTCTCCAACTCTAGCTCTCTAACTCTAGCTCTCTAACTCTAGCTCTCTAACTCTAGCTCTCTAGCTCTCCAATTCTAGCTCTCTAACTCTAGCTCTCTAACTCTGGCTCTCTAACTCTAGCTATCTAACTCTAGCTCTCTAACTCTAGCTCTCTAACTCTAGCTCTCTAACTCTAGCACCCCAACTCTAGCACCCCAACTCTAGCTCTCTAACTCTATCTCTCTAACTCTAGCTCTCTAACGCTAGATCTCCAACTCTAGCTCTCCAACTCTAGCTCTCCAACTCTAGCTCTCTAACTCTAGCTCTCTGACTCTAACTCTCTAACTCTAGCTCTCTAACTCTAGCTCTCCAACTCTAGCTCTCTAACTCTAGCTCTCTAACTCTAGCTCTCTAACTCTAGCTCTCTAGCTCTCCAATTCTAGCTCTCTAACTCTAGCTCTCTAACTCTGGCTCTCTAACTCTAGCTATCTAACTCTAGCTCTCTAACTCTAGCTCTCTAACTCTAGCTCTCTAACTCTAGCACCCCAACTCTAGCACCCCAACTCTAGCTCTCTAACTCTAGCTATCTAACTCTAGCTCTCTAACGCTAGATCTCCAACTCTAGCTCTCCAACTCTAGCTCTCCAACTCTAGGTCTCTAACTCTAGCTCTCTAACTCTAACTCTCTAACTCTAGCTCTCTAACTCTAGCTCTCCAACTCTGGCTCTCTAACTCTAGCTCTCTAAATCTAGCTCTCTAGCTCTCCAACTCTAGCTCTCTAACTCTATCTCTCTAACTCTAGCTCTCCAACTCTAGCTCTCTAACTCTAGCTCTCTAACTAGCTCTCTAGCTCTCCAATTCTAGCTCTCTAACTCTAGCTCTCTAACTCTAGCTCTCTAACTCTAGCTCTCCAACTCTAGCTCTCTAACTCTAGCTCTCTAACTCTAGCTCTCTAGCTCTCCAATTCTAGCTCTCTAACTCTAGCTCTCTAACTCTAGCTCTCTAACTCTAGCTCTCTAACTCTAGCACCCCAACTCTAGCACCCCAACTCTAGCTCTCTAACTCTAGCTCTCCAACTCTAGCTCTCTAACTCTAGCTCTCTAACTAGCTCTCTAGCTCTCCAATTCTAGCTCTCTAACTCTAGCTCTCTAACTCTAGCTCTCTAACTCTAGCTCTCCAACTCTAGCTCTCTAACTCTAGCTCTCTAACTCTAGCTCTCTAGCTCTCCAATTCTAGCTCTCTAACTCTAGCTCTCTAACTCTAGTTCTCTAACTCTAGCTCTCTAACTCTAGCTCTCTAACTCTAGCACCCCAACTCTAGCACCCCAACTCTAGCTCTCTAACTCTATCTCTCTAACTCTAGCTCTCTAACGCTAGATCTCCAACTCTAGCTCTCCAACTCTAGCTCTCCAACTCTAGCTCTCTAACTCTAGCTCTCTGACTCTAACTCTCTAACTCTAGCTCTCTAACTCTAGCTCTCCAACTCTAGCTCTCTAAATCTAGCTCTCTAGCTCTCCAACTCTAGCTCTCTAACTCTAGCTCTCTATCTCTAGCTCTCTAACTCTATCTCTCTAACTCTAGCTCTCCAACTCTAGCTCTCTAACTCTAGCTCTCTAACTCTAGCTCTCCAACTCTAGCTCTCTAACTCTAGCTCTCTAACTCTAGCTCTCTAACTCTAGCTCTCTAGCTCTCCAATTCTAGCTCTCTAACTCTAGCTCTCTAACTCTATCTCTCTAACTCTAGCTCTCCAACTCTAGCTCTCCAACTCTAGCTCTCTAACTCTAGCTCTCTAACTCTAGCTCTCTAACTCTAGCTCTCTAGCTCTCCAATTCTAGCTCTCTAACTCTAGCTCTCTAACTCTAGCTCTCTAACTCTAGCTATCTAACTCTAGCTCTCTAACTCTAGCTCTCTAACTCTAGCACCCCAACTCTAGCACCCCAACTCTAGCTCTCTAACTCTAGCTCTCTAACTCTAGCTCTCTAACGCTAGATCTCCAACTCTAGCTCTCCAACTCTAGCTCTCCAACTCTAGCTCTCTAACTCTAGCTCTCTAACTCTAACTCTCTAACTCTAGCTCTCTAACTCTAGCTCTCCAACTCTAGCTCTCTAACTCTAGCTCTCTAAATATAGCTCTCTAGCTCTCCAACTCTAGCTCTCTAACTCTAGCTCTCTAACTCTAGCTCTCTAACTCTAGCTCTCTAACTCTAGCTCTCTAACTCTAGCTCTCCAACTCTAGCTCTCTAACTCTAGCTCTCTAACTAGCTCTCTAGCTCTCCAATTCTAGCTCTCTAACTCTAGCTCTCTAACTCTAGCTCTCTAACTCTAGCTCTCCAACTCTAGCTCTCTAACTCTAGCTCTCTAACTCTAGCTCTCTAGCTCTCCAATTCTAGCTCTCTAACTCTAGCTCTCTAACTCTAGCTCTCTAACTCTAGCTCTCTAACTCTAGCTCTCTAACTCTAGCTCTCTAACTCTAGCACCCCAACTCTAGCACCCCAACTCTAGCTCTCTAACTCTATCTCTCTAACTCTAGCTCTCTAACGCTAGATCTCCAACTCTAGCTCTCCAACTCTAGCTCTCCAACTCTAGCTCTCTAACTCTAGCTCTCTAACTCTAGCTCTCCAACTCTAGCTCTCTAAATCTAGCTCTCTAGCTCTCCAACTCTAGCTCTCTAACTCTAGCTCTCTAACTCTAGCTCTCTAACTCTAGCTCTCTAACTCTAGCTCTCTAGCTCTCCAATTCTAGCTCTCTAACTCTAGCTCTCTAACTCTGGCTCTCTAACTCTAGCTATCTAACTCTAGCTCTCTAACTCTAGCTCTCTAACTCTAGCTCTCTAACTCTAGCACCCCAACTCTAGCACCCCAACTCTAGCTCTCTAACTCTAGCTCTCTAACTCTAGCTCTCTAACGCTAGATCTCCAACTCTAGCTCTCCAACTCTAGCTCTCCAACTCTAGGTCTCTAACTCTAGCTCTCTAACTCTAACTCTCTAACTCTAGCTCTCTAACTCTAGCTCTCCAACTCTAGCTCTCTAACTCTAGCTCTCTAACTAGCTCTCTAGCTCTCCAATTCTAGCTCTCTAACTCTAGCTCTCTAACTCTAGCTCTCTAACTCTAGCTCTCCAACTCTAGCTCTCTAACTCTAGCTCTCTAACTCTAGCTCTCTAGCTCTCCAATTCTAGCTCTCTAACTCTAGCTCTCTAACTCTAGCTCTCTAACTCTAGCTCTCTAACTCTAGCACCCCAACTCTAGCACCCCAACTCTAGCTCTCTAACTCTAGCTCTCTAACTCTATCTCTCTAACGCTAGATCTCCAACTCTAGCTCTCCAACTCTAGCTCTCCAACTCTAGCTCTCCAACTCTAGCTCTCTAACTCTAGCTCTCTAACTCTAACTCTCTAACTCTAGCTCTCTAACTCTAGCTCTCCAACTCTAGCTCTCCAACTCTAGCTCTCTAAATCTAGCTCTCTAGCTCTCCAACTCTAGCTCTCCAACTCTAGCTCTCTAACTCTAGCTCTCTAACTCTAGCTCTCTAACTCTAGCTCTCTAACTCTTGCTCTCTAACTCTTGCTCTCCAACTCTAGCTCTCCAACTCTAGCTCTCCAACTCTAGCTCTCTAACTCTGGCTCTCTAACTCTGGCTCTCTAACTCTAGCTCTCTAACTCTAGCTCTCCAACTCTAGCTCTCCAACTCTAGCTCTCTAACTCTAGCTCTCTAACTCTAACTCTCTAACTCTAGCTCTCTAACTCTAGCTCTCCAACTCTAGCTCTCCAACTCTAGCTCTCTATCTCTAGCTCTCTAAATCTAGCTCTCTAGCTCTCCAACTCTAGCTCTCTAACTCTAGCTCTCTAACTCTAGCTCTCTAACTCTAGCTCTCTAACTCTAGCTCTCCAACTCTAGCTCTCTAACTCTAGCTCTCTAACTCTAGCTCTCTAGCTCTCCAATTTTAGCTCTCTAACTCTAGCTCTCTAACTCTAGCTCTCTAACTCTAGCTCTCCAACTCTAGCTCTCTAACTCTAGCTCTCTAACTCTAGCTCTCTAGCTCTCCAATTCTAGCTCTCTAACTCTAGCTCTCTAACTCTAGCTCTCTAACTCTAGCTCTCTAACTCTAGCTCTCTAACTCTAGCTCTCCAACTCTAGCTCTCTAACTCTAGCTCTCTAACTCTAGCTCTCTAGCTCTCCAATTTTAGCTCTCTAACTCTAGCTCTCTAACTCTAGCTCTCTAACTCTAGCTCTCCAACTCTAGCTCTCTAACTCTAGCTCTCTAACTCTAGCTCTCTAGCTCTCCAATTCTAGCTCTCTAACTCTAGCTCTCTAACTCTTGCTCTCCAACTCTAGCTCTCCAACTCTAGCTCTCCAACTCTAGCTCTCTAACTCTGGCTCTCTAACTCTGGCTCTCTAACTCTAGCTCTCTAACTCTAGCTCTCCAACTCTAGCTCTCCAACTCTAGCTCTCCAACTCTAGCTCTCCAACTCTAGCTCTCTAACTCTAGCTCTCTAACTCTAGCACCCCAACTCTAGCACCCCAACTCTAGCACCCCAACTCTAGCACCCCAACTCTAGCTCTCTAACTCTAGCTCTCTAACTCTAGCTCTCTAACGCTAGATCTCCAACTCTAGCTCTCCAACTCTAGCTCTCCAACTCTAGCTCTCTAACTCTAGCTCTCTAAATCTAGCTCTCTAGCTCTCCAACTCTAGCTCTCTAACTCTAGCTCTCTAACTCTAGCTCTCTAACTCTAGCTCTCCAACTCTAGCTCTCTAACTCTAGCTCTCTAAATCTAGCTCTCTAGCTCTCCAACTCTAGCTCTCTAACTCTAGCTCTCTAACTCTAGCTCTCTAACTCTAGCTCTCCAACTCTAGCTCTCTAACTCTAGCTCTCTAACTCTAGCTCTCTAGCTCTCCAATTTTAGCTCTCTAACTCTAGCTCTCTAACTCTAGCTCTCTAACTCTAGCTCTCCAACTCTAGCTCTCTAACTCTAGCTCTCTAACTCTAGCTCTCTAGCTCTCCAATTCTAGCTCTCTAACTCTAGCTCTCTAACTCTAGCTCTCTAACTCTAGCTCTCTAACTCTAGCTCTCTAACTCTAGCTCTCTAACTCTAACTCTCTAACTCTAGCTCTCTAACTCTAGCTCTCCAAATCTAGCTCTCTAACTCTAGCTCTCTAAATCTAGCTCTCTAGCTCTCCAACTCTAGCTCTCCAACTCTAGCTCTCTAACTCTAGCTCTCTAACTCTAGCTCTCTAACTCTAGCTCTCTAACTGTAGCTCTCTAACTCTAGCTCTCTAACTCTAGCTCTCCAACTCTAGCTCTCTAACTCTAGCTCTCTAAATCCAGCTCTCTAGCTCTCCAACTCTAGCTCTCTAACTCTAGCTCTCTAACTCTAGCTCTCTAACTCTAGCTCTCTAACTCTTGCTCTCCAACTCTTGCTCTCCAACTCTAGCTCTCCAACTCTAGCTCTCTAACTCTAGCTCTCTAACTCTCTAACTCTAGCTCTCTAACGCTAGCTCTCCAACTCTAGCTCTCCAACTCTAGCTCTCTAACTCTAGCTCTCTAACTCTAGCTCTCTAACTCTAGCTCTCTAACTCTAGCTCTCTAGCTCTCCAACTCTAGCTCTCTAACTCTAGCACTCCAACTCTAGCTCTCCAACTCTAGCTCTCTAACTCTAGCTCCCCAACTCTAGCTCCCTAACTCTAACTCCCTAACTCTAGCTCTCCAACTCTAGCTCTCCAACTCTAGCTCTCCAACTCCAGCTCTCTAACTCTAGCTCTCTAACTCTCTAACTCTAGCTCTCTAACGCTAGCTCTCCAACTCTAGCTCTCCAACTCTAGCTCTCTAACTCTAGCTCTCCAACTCTAGCTCTCTAACTCTAGCTCTCTAACTCTAGCTCTCTAGCTCTCCAACTCTAGCTCTCTAACTCTAGCTCTCCAACTCTAGCTCTCCAACTCTAGCTCTCCAACTCTAGCTCTCCAACTCTAGCTCTCTAACTCTAGCTCCCCAACTCTAGCTCCCCAACTCTAGCTCCCTAACTCTAGCTCCCTAACTCTAGCTCTCTAACGCCAGCTCTCTACCTCTAGCTCTCTAACTCTAGCTCTCTAACTCTAGCTCTCTAACTCTAGCTCTCTAACTCTAGCTCTCTAACTCTCTAACTCTAGCTCTCTAACGCTAGCTCTCCAACTCTAGCTCTCCAACTCTAGCTCTCTAACTCTAGCTCTCTAACTCTAGCTCTCTAACTCTAGCTCTCTAACTCTAGCTCTCTAACTCTAGCTCTCTAGCTCTCCAACTCTAGCTCTCTAACTCTAGCTTTCCAACTCTAGCTCTCCAACTCTAGCTCTCTAACTCTAGCTCCCCAACTCTAGCTCCCTAACTCTAGCTCCCTAACTCTAGCTCTCTAACTCTAGCTCTCCAACTCCAGCTCTCTAACTCTAGGTCTCTAACTCTAGCTCTCTAACTCTTGCTCTCTAACTCTAGCTCTCTAACTCTCTAACTCTAGCTCTCTAACTCTAGCTCTCTAACTCTAGCTCTCTAACTCTAGCTCTCTAGCTCTCCAACTCTAGCTCTCTAACTCTAGCTCCCCAACTCTAGCTCCCTAACTCTAGCTCCCTAACTCTAGCTCTCTAACTCTAGCTCTCCAACTTTAGCTCTCCAACTTTAGCTCTCCAACTTTAGCTCTCCAACTCTAGCTCTCCAACTCTAGCTCTCTAACTCTAGCTCTCTAACTCTAGCTCTCTAACTCTAGCTCTCCAACTCTAGCTCTCCAACTCTAGCTCTCCAACTCTAGGTCTCTAACTCTAGCTCTCTATCTCTAGCTCTCTAGCTCTCCAACTCTAGCTCTCTAACTCTAGCTCTCTAACTCTAGCTCTCTAACTCTAGCTCTCTAACTCTAGCTCTCCAACTCTAGCTCTCCAACTCTAGCTCTCTAACTCTAGCTCTCTAACTCTAGCACCCCAACTCTAGCTGCCTAACTCTAGCTCTCTAACTCTAGCTCTCTAGCTCTTCAACTCTAGCTCTCCAACTCTAGCTCTCTAACCCTAGCTCTCTAACTCTAGCTCTCTAATTCTAGCACCCCAACTCTAGCTCCCTAACTCTAACTCTAGCTCTCTAACTCTAGCACCCCAACTCTAGCACCCCAACTCTAGCTCTCTAACTCTAGGTCTCTAACTCTAGCTCTCTAACGCTAGATCTCCAACTCTAGCTCTCCAACTCTAGCTCTCCAACTCTAGCTCTCTAACTCTAGCTCTCTAACTCTAACTCTCTAACTCTAGCTCTCTAACTCTAGCTCTCCAACTCTAGCTCTCTAACTCTAGCTCTCTAAATCTAGCTCTCTAGCTCTCCAACTCTAGCTCTCTAACTCTAGCTCTCTAACTCTAGCTCTCTAACTCTATCTCTCTAACTCTAGCTCTCCAACTCTAGCTCTCTAACTCTAGCTCTCTAACTAGCTCTCTAGCTCTCCAATTCTAGCTCTCTAACTCTAGCTCTCTAACTCTAGCTCTCTAACTCTAGCTCTCCAACTCTAGCTCTCCAACTCTAGCTCTCTAACTCTAGCTCTTTAACTCTAGCTCTCTAGCTCTCCAATTCTAGCTCTCTAACTCTAGCTCTCTAACTCTAGCTCTCTAACTCTAGCACCCCAACTCTAGCAACCCAACTCTAGCTCTCTAACTCTATCTCTCTAACTCTAGCTCTCTAACGCTAGATCTCCAACTCTAGCTCTCCAACTCTAGCTCTCCAACTCTAGCTCTCTAACTCTAGCTCTCTGACTCTAACTCTCTAACTCTAGCTCTCTAACTCTAGCTCTCCAACTCTAGCTCTCTAACTCTAGCTCTCTAAATCTAGCTCTCTAGCTCTCCAACTCTAGCTCTCTAACTCTAGCTCTCTAACTCTAGCTCTCTAACTCTAGCTCTCTAACTCTAGCTCTCTAGCTCTCCAACTCTAGCTCTCTAACTCTAGCTCTCCAACTCTAGCTCTCTAACTCTAGCTCTCTAACTCTAGCTCTCTAACTCTAGCTCTCTAGCTCTCCAATTCTAGCTCTCTAACTCTAGCTCTCTAACTCTAGCTCTCTAACTCTATCTCTCTAACTCTATCTCTCTAACTCTAGCTCTCCAACTCTAGCTTTCTAACTCTAGCTCTCTAACTCTAGCTCTCTAACTCTAGCTCTCTAGCTCTCCAATTCTAGCTCTCTAACTCTAGCTCTCTAACTCTAGCTCTCTAACTCTAGCTATCTAACTCTAGCTCTCTAACTCTAGCTCTCTAACTCTAGCACCCCAACTCTAGCTCTCTAACTCTAGCTCTCTAACTCTAGCTCTCTAACGCTAGCTCTCCATCTCTAGCTCTCCAACTCTAGCTCTCCAACTCTAGCTCTCTAACTCTAACTCTCTAACTCTAGCTCTCTAACTCTAGCTCTCTAACTCTAGCTCTCCAACTCTAGCTCTCTAACTCTAGCTCTCTAAATCTAGCTCTCTAGCTCTCCAACTCTAGCTCTCTAACTCTAGCTCTCTAACTCTAGCTCTCTAACTCTTGCTCTCTAACTCTAGCTCTCTAACTCTCTAACTCTAGCTCTCTAACGCTAGCTCTCCAACTCTAGCTCTCCAACTCTAGCTCTCTAACTCTAGCTCTCCAACTCTAGCTCTCTAACTCTAGCTCTCTAACTCTAGCTCTCTAGCTCTCCAACTCTAGCTCTCTAACTCTAGCTCCCCAACTCTAGCTCCCTAACTCTAGCTCCCTAACTCTAGCTCTCTAACTCTAGCTCTCCAACTTTAGCTCTCCAACTTTAGCTCTCCAACTTTAGCTCTCCAACTCTAGCTCTCCAACTCTAGCTCTCTAACTCTAGCTCTCTAACTCTAGCTCTCTAACTCTAGCTCTCCAACTCTAGGTCTCTAACTCTAGCTCTCTAACTCTAGCTCTCTAGCTCTCCAACTCTAGCTCTCTAACTCTAGCTCCCCAACTCTAGCTCCCTAACTCTAGCTCCCTAACTCTAGCTCTCTAACTCTAGCTCTCTAACTCTAGCTCTCCAACTTTAGCTCTCCAACTTTAGCTCTCCAACTTTAGCTCTCCAACTCTAGCTCTCCAACTCTAGCTCTCTATCTCTAGCTCTCTAGCTCTCCAACTCTAGCTCTCTAACTCTAGCTCTCTAACTCTAGCTCTCTAACTCTAGCTCTCCAACTCTAGCTCTCCAACTCTAGCTCTCCAACTCTAGCTCTCCAACTCTAGCTCTCTAACTCTAGCTCTCTAACTCTAGCTCTCTAACTCTAGCTCACTAACTCTAGCTCTCTAACTCTAGCTCTCCAACTCTAGCTCTCCAACTCTAGCTCTCTAACTCTATCTCTCTAACTCTAGCTCTCTAACTCTAGCTCTCTAACTCTAGCTCTCTAACTCTAGCTCTCCAACTCTAGCTCTCCAACTCTAGCTCTCTAACTCTAGCACCCCAACTCTAGCTGCCTAACTCTAGCTCTCTAACTCTAGCTCTCTAGCTCTTCAACTCTAGCTCTCCAACTCTAGCTCTCTAACCCTAGCTCTCTAACTCTAGCTCTCTAATTCTAGCACCCCAACTCTAGCTCCCTAACTCTAACTCTAGCTCTCTAACGCTAGCTCTCTAACTCTAGCTCTCTAACTCTAGCTCTCTAACTCTAGCTCTCCAACTCTAGCTCTCCAACTCTAGCTCTCTAACTCTAGCTCTCTAACTCTAGCTCTCTAGCTCTAGCTCTCTAACTCTAGCTATTTAACTCTAGCTCTCTAACTCTAGCTCTCTAACTCTAGCTCTCTAACTCTAGCACCCCAACTCTAGCACCCCAACTCTAGCTCTCTAACTCTAGGTCTCTAACTCTAGCTCTCTAACGCTAGATCTCCAACTCTAGCTCTCCAACTCTAGCTCTCCAACTCTAGCTCTCTAACTCTAGCTCTCTAACTCTAACTCTCTAACTCTAGCTCTCTAACTCTAGCTCTCCAACTCTAGCTCTCTAACTCTAGCTCTCTAAATCTAGCTCTCTAGCTCTCCAATTCTAGCTCTCTAACTCTAGCTCTCTAACTCTAGCTCTCTAACTCTAGCTATCTAACTCTAGCTCTCTAACTCTAGCTCTCTAACTCTAGCACCCCAACTCTAGCTCTCTAACTCTAGCTCTCTAACTCTAGCTCTCTAACGCTAGCTCTCCATCTCTAGCTCTCCAACTCTAGCTCTCCAACTCTAGCTCTCTAACTCTAACTCTCTAACTCTAGCTCTCTAACTCTAGCTCTCTAACTCTAGCTCTCCAACTCTAGCTCTCTAACTCTAGCTCTCTAAATCTAGCTCTCTAGCTCTCCAACTCTAGCTCTCTAACTCTAGCTCTCTAACTCTAGCTCTCTAACTCTTGCTCTCTAACTCTAGCTCTCTAACTCTTGCTCTCTAACTCTAGCTCTCTAACTCTCTAACTCTAGCTCTCTAACGCTAGCTCTCCAACTCTAGCTCTCCAACTCTAGCTCTCTAACTCTAGCTCTCCAACTCTAGCTCTCTAACTCTAGCTCTCTAACTCTAGCTCTCTAGCTCTCCAACTCTAGCTCTCTAACTCTAGCTCCCCAACTCTAGCTCCCTAACTCTAGCTCCCTAACTCTAGCTCTCTAACTCTAGCTCTCCAACTTTAGCTCTCCAACTTTAGCTCTCCAACTTTAGCTCTCCAACTCTAGCTCTCCAACTCTAGCTCTCTAACTCTAGCTCTCTAACTCTAGCTCTCTAACTCTAGCTCTCCAACTCTAGGTCTCTAACTCTAGCTCTCTAACTCTAGCTCTCTAGCTCTCCAACTCTAGCTCTCTAACTCTAGCTCCCCAACTCTAGCTCCCTAACTCTAGCTCCCTAACTCTAGCTCTCTAACTCTAGCTCTCTAACTCTAGCTCTCCAACTTTAGCTCTCCAACTTTAGCTCTCCAACTTTAGCTCTCCAACTCTAGCTCTCCAACTCTAGCTCTCTATCTCTAGCTCTCTAGCTCTCCAACTCTAGCTCTCTAACTCTAGCTCTCTAACTCTAGCTCTCTAACTCTAGCTCTCCAACTCTAGCTCTCCAACTCTAGCTCTCCAACTCTAGCTCTCCAACTCTAGCTCTCTAACTCTAGCTCTCTAACTCTAGCTCTCTAACTCTAGCTCTCTAACTCTAGCTCTCTAACTCTAGCTCTCCAACTCTAGCTCTCCAACTCTAGCTCTCTAACTCTATCTCTCTAACTCTAGCTCTCTAACTCTAGCTCTCTAACTCTAGCTCTCTAACTCTAGCTCTCCAACTCTAGCTCTCCAACTCTAGCTCTCTAACTCTAGCACCCCAACTCTAGCTGCCTAACTCTAGCTCTCTAACTCTAGCTCTCTAGCTCTTCAACTCTAGCTCTCCAACTCTAGCTCTCTAACCCTAGCTCTCTAACTCTAGCTCTCTAATTCTAGCACCCCAACTCTAGCTCCCTAACTCTAACTCTAGCTCTCTAACGCTAGCTCTCTAACTCTAGCTCTCTAACTCTAGCTCTCCAACTCTAGCTCTCCAACTCTAGCTCTCTAACTCTAGCTCTCTAACTCTAGCTCTCTAGCTCTCCAATTCTAGCTCTCTAACTCTAGCTCTCTAACTCTAGCTCTCTAACTCTAGCTATTTAACTCTAGCTCTCTAACTCTAGCTCTCTAACTCTAGCTCTCTAACTCTAGCACCCCAACTCTAGCACCCCAACTCTAGCTCTCTAACTCTAGGTCTCTAACTCTAGCTCTCTAACGCTAGATCTCCAACTCTAGCTCTCCAACTCTAGCTCTCCAACTCTAGCTCTCTAACTCTAGCTCTCTAACTCTAACTCTCTAACTCTAGCTCTCTAACTCTAGCTCTCCAACTCTAGCTCTCTAACTCTAGCTCTCTAAATCTAGCTCTCTAGCTCTCCAACTCTAGCTCTCTAACTCTAGCTCTCTAACTCTAGCTCTCTAACTCTAGCTCTCTAACTCTAGCTCTCCAACTCTAGCTCTCTAACTCTAGCTCTCTAACTAGCTCTCTAGCTCTCCAATTCTAGCTCTCTAACTCTAGCTCTCTAACTCTAGCTCTCTAACTCTAGCTCTCCAACTCTAGCTCTCTAACTCTAGCTCTCTAACTCTAGCTCTCTAGCTCTCCAATTCTAGCTCTCTAACTCTAGCTCTCTAACTCTAGCTCTCTAACTCTAGCTCTCTAACTCTAGCACCCCAACTCTAGCACCCCAACTCTAGCTCTCTAACTCTATCTCTCTAACTCTAGCTCTCTAACGCTAGATCTCCAACTCTAGCTCTCCAACTCTAGCTCTCCAACTCTAGCTCTCTAACTCTAGCTCTCTGACTCTAACTCTCTAACTCTAGCTCTCTAACTCTAGCTCTCCAACTCTAGCTCTCTAACTCTAGCTCTCTAAATCTAGCTCTCTAGCTCTCCAACTCTAGCTCTCTAACTCTAGCTCTCTAACTCTAGCTCTCTAACTCTAGCTCTCTAGCTCTCTAACTCTATCTCTCTAACTCTAGCTCTCCAACTCTAGCTCTCTAACTCTAGCTCTCCAACTCTAGCTCTCTAACTCTAGCTCTCTAACTCTAGCTCTCTAACTCTAGCTCTCTAGCTCTCCAATTCTAGCTCTCTAACTCTAGCTCTCTAACTCTATCTCTCTAACTCTAGCTCTCCAACTCTAGCTCTCTAACTCTAGCTCTCTAACTCTAGCTCTCTAACTCTAGCTCTCTAGCTCTCCAATTCTAGCTCTCTAACTCTAGCTCTCTAACTCTAGCTCTCTAACTCTAGCTATCTAACTCTAGCTCTCTAACTCTAGCTCTCTAACTCTAGCACCCCAACTCTAGCACCCCAACTCTAGCTCTCTAACTCTAGCTCTCTAACTCTAGCTCTCTAACGCTAGATCTCCAACTCTAGCTCTCCAACTCTAGCTCTCAATCTCTAGCTCTCTAACTCTAGCTCTCTAACTCTAACTCTCTAACTCTAGCTCTCTAACTCTAGCTCTCCAACTCTAGCTCTCTAACTCTAGCTCTCTAAATCTAGCTCTCTAGCTCTCCAACTCTAGCTCTCTAACTCTAGCTCTCTAACTCTAGCTCTCTAACTCTAGCTCTCTAACTCTAGCTCTCTAACTCTAGCTCTCTAACTCTAGCTCTCCAACTCTAGCTCTCTAACTCTAGCTCTCTAACTAGCTCTCTAGCTCTCCAATTCTAGCTCTCTAACTCTAGCTCTCTAACTCTAGCTCTCTAACTCTAGCTCTCCAACTCTAGCTCTCTAACTCTAGCTCTCTAACTCTAGCTCTCTAACTCTAGCTCTCTAGCTCTCCAATTCTAGCTCTCTAACTCTAGCTCTCTAACTCTAGCTCTCTAACTCTAGCTCTCTAACTCTAGCTCTCTAACTCTAGCACCCCAACTCTAGCACCCCAACTCTAGCTCTCCAACTCTAGCTCTCTAACTCTAGCTCTCTAACTCTAGCTCTCTAACTCTATCTCTCTAACTCTAGCTCTCTAACGCTAGATCTCCAACTCTAGCTCTCCAACTCTAGCTCTCCAACTCTAGCTCTCTAACTCTAGCTCTCTGACTCTAACTCTCTAACTCTAGCTCTCCAACTCTAGCTCTCTAACTCTAGCTCTCTAACTCTAGCTCTCTAAATCTAGCTCTCTAGCTCTCCAACTCTAGCTCTCTAACTCTAGCTCTCTAACTCTAGCTCTCTAACTCTAGCTCTCTAGCTCTCCAATTCTAGCTCTCTAACTCTAGCTCTCTAACTCTGGCTCTCTAACTCTAGCTATCTAACTCTAGCTCTCTAACTCTAGCTCTCTAACTCTAGCACCCCAACTCTAGCACCCCAACTCTAGCTCTCTCACTCTAGCTCTCTAACTCTAGCTCTCTAACGCTAGATCTCCAACTCTAGCTCTCCAACTCTAGCTCTCTAACTCTAGCTCTCTAAATCTAGCTCTCTAGCTCTCCAACTCTAGCTCTCTAACTCTAGCTCTCTAACTCTAGCTCTCTAACTCTAGCTCTCTAACTCTAGCTCTCTAACTCTAGCTCTCTAACTCTAGCTCTCCAACTCTAGCTCTCTAACTCTAGCTCTCTAACTAGCTCTCTAGCTCTCCAATTCTAGCTCTCTAACTCTAGCTCTCTAACTCTAGCTCTCTAACTCTAGCTCTCCAACTCTAGCTCTCTAACTCTAGCTCTCTAACTCTAGCTCTCTAACTCTAGCTCTCTAGCTCTCCAATTCTAGCTCTCTAACTCTAGCTCTCTAACTCTAGCTCTCTAACTCTAGCTCTCTAACTCTAGCTGTCTAACTCTAGCTCTCTAACTCTAGCACCCCAACTCTAGCACCCCAACTCTAGCACCCCAACTCTAGCTCTCCAACTCTAGCTCTCTAACTCTAGCTCTCTAACTCTAGCTCTCTAACTCTAGCTCTCTAACTCTATCTCTCTAACTCTAGCTCTCTAACGCTAGATCTCCAACTCTAGCTCTCCAACTCTAGCTCTCCAACTCTAGCTCTCTAACTCTAGCTCTCTGACTCTAACTCTCTAACTCTAGCTCTCTAACTCTAGCTCTCCAACTCTAGCTCTCTAACTCTAGCTCTCTAAATCTAGCTCTCTAGCTCTCCAACTCTAGCTCTCTAACTCTAGCTCTCTAACTCTAGCTCTCTAACTCTAGCTCTCTAGTTCTCTAACTCTATCTCTCTAACTCTAGCTCTCCAACTCTAGCTCTCTAACTCTAGCTCTCCAACTCTAGCTCTCCAACTCTAGCTCTCTAACTCTAGCTCTCTAACTCTAGCTCTCTAACTCTAGCTCTCTAGCTCTCCAATTCTAGCTCTCTAACTCTAGCTCTCTAACTCTATCTCTCTAACTCTAGCTCTCCAACTCTAGCTCTCTAACTCTAGCTCTCTAACTCTAGCTCTCTAGCTCTCCAATTCTAGCTCTCTAACTCTAGCTCTCTAACTCTAGCTCTCTAACTCTAGCTCTCTAACTCTAGCTCTCTAACGCTAGATCTCCAACTCTAGCTCTCCAACTCTAGCTCTCAAACTCTAGCTCTCTAACTCTAGCTCTCTAACTCTAACTCTCTAACTCTAGCTCTCTAACTCTAGCTCTCCAACTCTAGCTCTCTAACTCTAGCTCTCTAAATCTAGCTCTCTAGCTCTCCAACTCTAGCTCTCTAACTCTAGCTCTCTAACTCTAGCTCTCTAACTCTAGCTCTCTAACTCTAGCTCTCTAACTCTAGCTCTCTAACTCTAGCTCTCCAACTCTAGCTCTCTAACTCTAGCTCTCTAACTAGCTCTCTAGCTCTCCAATTCTAGCTCTCTAACTCTAGCTCTCTAACTCTAGCTCTCTAACTCTAGCTCTCTAGCTCTCCAATTCTAGCTCTCTAACTCTAGCTCTCTAACTCTAGCTCTCTAACTCTAGCTCTCTAACTCTAGCTCTCTAACTCTAGCTCTCTAACTCTAGCACCCCAACTCTAGCACCCCAACTCTAGCTCTCCAACTCTAGCTCTCTAACTCTAGCTCTCTAACTCTAGCTCTCTAACTCTATCTCTCTAACTCTAGCTCTCTAACACTAGATCTCCAACTCTAGCTCTCCAACTCTAGCTCTCCAACTCTAGCTCTCTAACTCTAGCTCTCTGACTCTAACTCTCTAACTCTAGCTCTCTAACTCTAGCTCTCCAACTCTAGCTCTCTAACTCTAGCTCTCTAAATCTAGCTCTCTAGCTCTCCAACTCTAGCTCTCTAACTCTAGCTCTCTAACTCTAGCTCTCTAACTCTAGCTCTCTAGCTCTCCAATTCTAGCTCTCTAACTCTAGCTCTCTAACTCTGGCTCTCTAACTCTAGCTATCTAACTCTAGCTCTCTAACTCTAGCTCTCTAACTCTAGCACCCCAACTCTAGCACCCCAACTCTAGCTCTCTCACTCTAGCTCTCTAACTCTAGCTCTCTAACGCTAGATCTCCAACTCTAGCTCTCCAACTCTAGCTCTCCAACTCTAGCTCTCTAACTCTAGCTCTCTAACTCTAACTCTCTAACTCTAGCTCTCTAACTCTAGCTCTCCAACTCTGGCTCTCTAACTCTAGCTCTCTAAATCTATCTCTCTAGCTCTCCAACTCTAGCTCTCTAACTCTAGCTCTCTAACTCTAGCTCTCTAACTCTAGCTCTCCAACTCTAGCTCTCTAACTCTAGCTCTCTAACTAGCTCTCTAGCTCTCCAATTCTAGCTCTCTAACTCTAGCTCTCTAACTCTAGCTCTCTAACTCTAGCTCTCCAACTCTAGCTCTCTAACTCTAGCTCTCTAACTCTAGCTCTCTAGCTCTCCAATTCTAGCTCTCTAACTCTAGCTCTCTAACTCTAGCTCTCTAACTCTAGCTCTCTAACTCTAGCTCTCTAACTCTAGCTCTCTAACTCTAGCACCCCAACTCTAGCACCCCTACTCTAGCTCTCTAACTATAGCTCTCTAACTATAGCTCTCTAACTCTATCTCTCTAACGCTAGATCTCCAACTCTAGCTCTCCAACTCTAGCTCTCCAACTCTAGCTCTCCAACTCTAGCTCTCTATAACTCTAGCTCTATAACTCTAACTCTCTAACTCTAGCTCTCTAACTCTAGCTCTCCAACTCTAGCTCTCTAAATCTAGCTCTCTAGCTCTCCAACTCTAGCTCTCTAACTCTAGCTCTCTAACTCTAGCTCTCTAACTCTAGCTCTCTAACTCTAGCTCTCTAACTCTAGCTCTCTAACTCTTGCACTCCAACTCTAGCTCTCCAACTCTAGCTCTCCAACTCTAGCTCTCTAACTCTGGCTCTCTAACTCTGGCTCTCTAACTCTAGCTCTCTAACTCTAGCTCTCCAACTCTAGCTCTCCAACTCTAGCTCTCCAACTCTAGCTCTCCAACTCTAGCTCTCCAACTCTAGCTCTCCAACTCTAGCTCTCCAACTCTAGCTCTCTAACTCTAGCTCTCTAACTCTAGCACCCCAACTCTAGCACCCCAACTCTAGCACCCCAACTCTAGCACCCCAACTCTAGCACCCCAACTCTAGCTCTCTAACTCTAGCTCTCTAACTCTAGCTCTCTAACGCTAGATCTCCAACTCTAGCTCTCCAACTCTAGCTCTCCAACTCTAGCTCTCTAACTCTAGCTCTCTAACTCTAACTCTCTAACTCTAGCTCTCTAACTCTAGCTCTCCAACTCTAGCTCTCTAACTCTAGCTCTCTAAATCTAGCTCTCTAGCTCTCCAACTCTAGCTCTCTAACTCTAGCTCTCTAACTCTAGCTCTCTAACTCTAGCTCTCTAACTCTAGCTCTCCAACTCTAGCTCTCTCACTCTAGCTCTCTAACTCTAGCTCTCTAGCTCTAGCTCTCTAGCTCTCCAATTTTAGCTCTCTAACTCTAGCTCTCTAACTCTAGCTCTCTAACTCTAGCTCTCCAACTCTAGCTCTCTAACTCTAGCTCTCTAACTCTAGCTCTCTAGCTCTCCAATTCTAGCTCTCTAACTCTAGCTCTCTAACTCTAGCTCTCTAACTCTAGCTCTCTAACTCTAGCTCTCTAACTCTAGCACCCCAACTCTAGCACCCCAACTCTAGCTCTCTAACTCTATCTCTCTAACTCTAGCTCTCTAAAGCTAGATCTCCAACTCTAGCTCTCCAACTCTAGCTCTCCAACTCTAGCTCTCCAACTCTAGCTCTCTAACTCTAGCTCTCTAACTCTAACTCTCTAACTCTAGCTCTCTAACTCTAGCTCTCCAACTCTAGCTCTCTAACTCTAGCTCTCTAAATCTAGCTCTCTAGCTCTCCAACTCTAGCTCTCCAACTCTAGCTCTCTAACTCTAGCACTCTAACTCTAGCTCTCTAACTCTAGCTCTCTAACTCTAACTCTCTAACTCTAGCTCTCTAATTGTAGCTCTCCAACTCTAGCTCTCTAACTCTAGCTCTCTAAATCTAGCTCTCTAGCTCTCCAACTCTAGCTCTCCAACTCTAGCTCTCTAACTCTAGCTCTCTAACTCTAGCTCTCTAACTCTAGCTCTCTAACTCTAGCTCTCTAACTCTAGCTCTCTAACTCTTGCTCTCCAACTCTTGCTCTCCAACTCTAGCTCTCCAACTCTAGCTCTCCAACTCTAGCTCTCTAACTGTAGCTCTCTAACTCTAGCTCTCTAACTCTAGCTCTCCAACTCTAGCTCTCTAACTCTAGCTCTCTAAATCCAGCTCTCTAGCTCTCCAACTCTAGCTCTCTAACTCTAGCTCTCTAACTCTAGCTCTCTAACTCTAGCTCTCTAACTCTTGCTCTCCAACTCTTGCTCTCCAACTCTTGCTCTCCAACTCTAGCTCTCCAACTCTAGCTCTCCAACTCTAGCTCTCTAACTCTAGCTCTCTAACTCTAGCTCTCTAACTCTAGCTCTCCAACTCTAGCTCTCCAACTCTAGCTCTCCAACTCTAGCTCTCCAACTCTAGCTCTCTAACTCTAGCTCTCTAACTCTAGCTCTCTAACTCTAGCTCTCTAACTCTAGCTCTCTAACTCTAGCACCCCAACTCTAGCACCCCAACTCTAGCTCTCTAACTCTAGCTCTCTAACTCTAGCTCTCTAACGCTAGATCTCCAACTCTAGCTCTCCAACTCTAGCTCTCTAACTCTAGCTCTCTAAATCTAGCTCTCTAGCTCTCCAACTCTAGCTCTCTAACTCTAGCTCTCTAACTCTAGCTCTCTAACTCTAGCTCTCCAACTCTAGCTCTCTAACTCTAGCTCTCTAACTCTAGCTCTCTAGCTCTCCAATTCTAGCTCTCTAACTCTAGCTCTCTAACTCTAGCTCTCTAACTCTAGCTCTCCAACTCTAGCTCTATAACTCTAGCTCTCTAACTCTAGCTCTCTAGCTCTCCAATTCTAGCTCTCTAACTCTAGCACCCCAACTCTAGCACCCCAACTCTAGCACCCCAACTCTAGCTCTCTAACTCTATCTCTCTAACTCTAGCTCTCTAACGCTAGATTTCCAACTCTAGCTCTCCAACTCTAGCTCTCCAACTCTAGCTCTCTAATTCTAGCTCTCTAACTCTAACTCTCTAATTCTAGCTCTCTAACTCTAGCTCTCCAACTCTAGCTCTCTAACTCTAGCTCTCTAAATCTAGCTCTCTAGCTCTCCAACTCTAGCTCTCCAACTCTAGCTCTCTAACTCTATCTCTCTAACTCTAGCTCTCTAACGCTAGATCTCCAACTCTAGCTCTCCAACTCTAGCTCTCTAACTGTAGCTTTCTAACTCTAGCTCTCCAACTCTAGCTCTCTAACTCTAGCTCTCTAAATCCAGCTCTCTAGCTCTCCAACTCTAGCTCTCCAACTCTAGCTCTCTAACTCTAGCTCTCTAACTCCAGCTCTCTAACTCTAGCTCTCTAACTCTAGCTCTCTAACTCTTGCTCTCCAACTCTAGCTCTCCAACTCTAGCTCTCCAACTCTAGCTCTCCAACTCTAGCTCTCTAACTCTAGCTCTCTAAATCTAGCTCTCTAGCTCTCCAACTCTAGCTCTCCAACTCTAGCTCTCTAACTCTAGCTCTCTAACTCTAGCTCTCTAACTCTATCTCTCTAACTCTAGCTCTCTAACGCTAGATCTCCAACTCTAGCTCTCCAACTCTAGCTCTCTAACTGTAGCTTTCTAACTCTAGCTCTCCAACTCTAGCTCTCTAACTCTAGCTCTCTAAATCCAGCTCTCTAGCTCTCCAACTCTAGCTCTCCAACTCTAGCTCTCTAACTCTAGCTCTCTAACTCTAGCTCTCTAACTCTAGCTCTCTAACTCTTGCTCTCCAACTCTAGCTCTCCAACTCTAGCTCTCCAACTCTAGCTCTCTAACTCTAGCTCTCTAACTCTAGCTCTCTAACTCTAGCTCTCCAACTCTAGCTCTCCAACTCTAGCTCTCCAACTCTAGCTCTCCAACTCTAGCTCTCTAACTCTAGCTCTCTAACTCTAGCTCTCTAACTCTAGCTCTCTAACTCTAGCTCTCTAACTCTAGCACCCCAACTCTAGCACCCCAACTCTAGCTCTCTAACTCTAGCTCTCTAACTCTAGCTCTCTAACGCTAGATCTCCAACTCTAGCTCTCCAACTCTAGCTCTTCAACTCCAGCTCTCTAACTCTAGCTCTCTAACTCTAACTCTCTAACTCTAGCTCTCTAACTCTAGCTCTCCAACTCTAGCTCTCTAACTCTAGCTCTCTAACTCTAGCTCTCTAGCTCTCCAATTCTAGCTCTCTAACTCTAGCTCTCTAACTCTAGCTCTCTAACTCTAACTCTCCAACTCTAGCTCTCTAACTCTAGCTCTCTAACTCTAGCTCTCTAGCTCTCCAATTCTAGCTCTCTAACTCTAGCTCTCTAACTCTAGCTCTCTAACTCTAGCTCTCTAACTCTAGCTCTCTAACTCTAGCACCCCAACTCTAGCACCCCAACTCTAGCACCCCAACTCTAGCTCTCTAACTCTATCTCTCTAACTCTAGCTCTCTAACTCTAACTCTCTAACTCTAGCTCTCTAACTCTAGCTCTCCAACTCTAGCTCTCTAACTCTAGCTCTCTAAATCTAGCTCTCTAGCTCTCCAACTCTAGCTCTCCAACTCTAGCTCTCTAACTCTATCTCTCTAACTCTAGCTCTCTAACGCTAGATCTCCAACTCTAGCTCTCCAACTCTAGCTCTCCAACTCTAGCTCTCTAACTCTAGCTCTCTAACTCTAACTCTCTAACTCTAGCTCTCTAACTCTAGCTCTCCAACTCTAGCTCTCTAACTCTAGCTCTCTAAATCTAGCTCTCTAGCTCTCCAACTCTAGCTCTCTAACTCTAGCTCTCTAACTCTAGCTCTCTAACTCTAGCTCTCCAACTCTAGCTCTCTAACTCTAGCACTCTAACTCTAGCTCTCTAGCTCTCCAATTCTAGCTCTCTAACTCTAGCTCTCTTACTCTAGCTCTCTAACTCTAGCTCTCCAACTCTAGCTCTCTAACTCTAGCTCTCTAACTCTAGCTCTCTAGCTCTCCAATTCTAGCTCTCTAACTCTAGCTCTCTAACTCTAGCTCTCTAACTCTAGCTCTCTAACGCTAGATCTCCAACTCTAGCTCTCCAACTCTAGCTCTCCAACTCTAGCTCTCTAACTCTAGCTCTCTAACTCTAACTCTCTAACTCTAGCTCTCTAACTCTAGCTCTCCAACTCTAGCTCTCTAACTCTAGCTCTCTAAATCTAGCTCTCTAGCTCTCTAACTCTAGCTCTCTAACGCTAGATCTCTAACTCTAGCTCTCTAACTCTTGCTCTCCAACTCTAGCTCTCCAACTCTAGCTCTCCAACTCTAGCTCTCTAACTCTAGCTCTCTAACTCTAGCTCTCTAACTCTAGCTCTCTAACTCTAGCTCTCCAACTCTAGCTCTCCAACTCTAGCTCTCCAACTCTAGCTCTCTAACTCTAGCTCTCTAACTCTAGCTCTCTAACTCTAGCTCTCCAACTCTAGCTCTCCAACTCTAGCTCTCCAACTCTAGCTCTCTAACTCTAGCTCTCCAACTCTAGCTCTCTAACTCTAGCTCTCCAACTCTAGCTCTCCAACTCTAGCTCTCCAACTCTAGCTCTCTAACTCTAGCTCTCTAACTCTAGCTCTCCAACTCTAGCTCTCCAACTCTAGCTCTCTAACTCTAGCTCTCTAACTCTAGCTCTCTAACTCTAGCTCTCCAACTCTAGCTCTCTAACTCTAGCTCTCTAACTCTAGCTCTCCAACTCTAGCTCTCTAACTCTAGCTCTCCAACTCTAGCTCTCTAACTCTAGCTCTCTAACTCTAGCTCTCCAACTCTAGCTCTCCAACTCTAGCTCTCTAACTCTAGCTCTCTAACTCTAGCTCTCTAACTCTAGCTCTCCAACTCTAGCTCTCTAACTCTAGCTCTCTAACTCTAGCTCTCCAACTCTAGCTCTCTAACTCTAGCTCTCCAACTCTAGCTCTCTAACTCTAGCTCTCTAACTCTAGCTCTCTAACTCTAGCTCTCCAACTCTAGCTCTCTAACTCTAGCACTCTAACTCTAGCTCTCTAGCTCTCCAATTCTAGCTCTCTAACTCTAGCTCTCTAGCTCTCTAACTCTAGCTCTCCAACTCTAGCTCTCTAACTCTAGCTCTCTAACTCTAGCTCTCTAGCTCTCCAATTCTAGCTCTCTAACTCTAGCTCTCTAACTCTAGCTCTCTAACTCTAGCTCTCTAACTCTAGCTCTCTAACGCTAGATCTCCAACTCTAGCTCTCCAACTCTAGCTCTCCAACTCTAGCTCTCTAACTCTAGCTCTCTAACTCTAGCTCTCTAACTCTAACTCTCTAACTCTAGCTCTCTAACTCTAGCTCTCCAACTCTAGCTCTCTAACTCTAGCTCTCTAAATCTAGCTCTCTAGCTCTCTAACTCTAGCTCTCTAACGCTAGATCTCTAACTCTAGCTCTCTAACTCTAGCTCTCTAACTCTAGCTCTCTAACTCTTGCTCTCCAACTCTAGCTCTCCAACTCTAGCTCTCTAACTCTAGCTCTCTAACTCTAGCTCTCTAACTCTAGCTCTCCAACTCTAGCTCTCCAACTCTAGCTCTCCAACTCTAGCTCTCTAACTCTAGCTCTCCAACTCTAGCTCTCTAACTCTAGCTCTCCAACTCTAGCTCTCCAACTCTAGCTCTCCAACTCTAGCTCTCTAACTCTAGCTCTCCAACTCTAGCTCTCTAACTCTAGCTCTCCAACTCTAGCTCTCCAACTCTAGCTCTCCAACTCTAGCTCTCCAACTCTAGCTCTCTAACTCTAGCTCTCTAACTCTAGCTCTCCAACTCTAGCTCTCCAACTCTAGCTCTCTAACTCTAGCTCTCTTACTCTAGCTCTCTAACTCTAGCTCTCCAACTCTAGCTCTCTAACTCTAGCTCTCTAACTCTAGCTCTCTAACTCTAGCTCTCCAACTCTAGCTCTCTAACTCTAGCTCTCCAACTCTAGCTCTCTAACTCTAGCTCTCTAACTCTAGTTCTCTAACTCTAGCTCTCCAACTCTAGCTCTCTAACTCTAGCTCTCTAACTCTAGCTCTCCAACTCTAGCTCTCTAACTCTAGCTCTCCAACTCTAGCTCTCTAACTCTAGCTCTCTAACTCTAGCTCTCTAACTCTAGCTCTCCAATTCTAGCTCTCTAACTCTAGCTCTCTAACTCTAGCTCTCTAACTCTAGCTCTCCAACTCTAGCTCTCTAACTCTAGCTCTCTAACTCTAGCTCTCCGACTCTAGCTCTCTAACTCTAGCTCTCCAACTCTAGCTCTCTAAGCCCTCTTTGCTGCTGCATTATGTCCCTCAAAACAATACAACAATGTGCTTTCCTGAACATCATGCTGTCTATGTCAGGGGTTCTCAAAGTTGGGTCCACGGAGGTACAGTATGCCCATTTTTTTTAAATGAATATTACTAACAACAAAAGATTAAATACATTTTGGCCAAGGGATCCGTGGAATAAGTTTAGAAGGTTCAATACAATAGAATACACGGTCATATTTTTTTTTTTACATAAATGCACTGTAATTTAAGGTTTAAAACTGCTATGTTTTCTCTCTGTCTTATTGCATGATAAATGTGTAGAATTGCAGGATATTAACTATACAACTGCAACAACAAAACAGTTATCCAATGCCAAGAGGCAGATCTTTTAAATGTTCCATACAAGGGCCTTTTTCTTGGTTCGTCTGACCATACAGTGCCGAAGTTGTAGTTAAACTTGTATTCTGATTATGAGGGGGTCCCTGATGAATTTGCTATCACAAAAGGGGTCCGGGCCATAAGAAGTTTGAGAACCTCTGGTCTGTCTAAAGCAGATAGTATGCGTCTTCACTTTTATTTGACTTGTTTTTCATAAATGTCTCATATTATTTTAGAATATAATAGGTTGTCTGTCTTCATCAGGCGGATGTGAGTTTTGATGTGGAGAAGAACAAAGTATTTCATAGTCCAAAGATAATGTTCCAATAATTTATCAAAGATGGCTTTGAAATAGAAAAGGACATTTTTACCACCCTCGATGTTCCCCATTATCTAACTATAATGTAATTCACTCACGCACAACTTACATTAAAAAAACACATTTCATATTTTAATATGCATCTTAATAAACAGTTGTTCAACACTTACCTCAAACCTCCGTCCAAATCCCTAGTGTGTGATACTCCGAGTCAGGTTACTTCACTATTTAACACAGCTTTTGCCCAAACTATGACACCCCTCACCCCTCCCTCTCTCTTACCCACTTTCTCTGCCTCTCTCTTTTTGTGAGTTGGCCTCATTGCTCAACAGTTAGGACAAGGATGGAATATTGATTCACGTGGAGAGGGTCCATGTTTTCTAAAGCCGCTTTGTTTGTTTGCCCCTGCGTTCTTTCTCTCTCTCTCTCTCTCTCTCTGTTTTTGACCCAGATACTTGGCAGCAATCTTACCTCGTGACCTGGGCGGATTTTTCATTCTGGTCAAGAAGCGGGAGAGATGAAGGTCGTCCTGTGTGAAGACTTCATCAATCCCACCCATCGTTAGTCCTACAAAATGAAACTAGGCTGACTCAATGAACCAGACATCACTCCCCTCCTTATTTTAAGTTTTACTGCCAAAAATACCCCACCACAACGGCACCACCCCAGAACATACCCCTCTCAACACACTAGACACTCCAACACTTCATTACGAACAAGAACCCTTCGTGTTGAAGTCTAAGGGAAAATACACTTTCTCCAGAGGGCCTATTCACTTAGTCTTTCTCTCTATAGAAAGAGGATAAAACCCCATGACTTTGGCACTGGGAGCTTTCAGCAGAGTATAGTTCTGCCCTGAGGATGCCATCAGTATACAGTATGTGAACTGTGGGTACTCCCTCTCTCACTCTTGTCTTATCCCTGTTGTGTCAGCCGTGGTACATCCCATTCCCTCCTCTTATGCTAGCCAAGTGTTTTATAAGACAACTGAACAATGTATTCCAGACTGAATGAATGACCATCCTGATGTTTCAGTGATCAAAAGATTGGAAAAGTCTTTGGTAAATGAAACGAGTTCTTTGAAGTACATTTTTGCTTTTTACTGTAGAATTCCATTCTTTATGCAATGATGGGTGTAACAGCAGCATGAACATGTATATAACAGCTTGTTTAGAGATGACAATAAATTAAAGTCAGAAAGTAGATGAGTACATTTTTGCTCCTGTTCTCTCTGCTTACAGGATGACCAATCTGCTGCTGTGTGATACACTCTGGTAGTGATGAAACTACCAGACAGTTCCCTTCACTTCAGATCTGTGTTTTGTTATTTCTTTCTCGCTCTAGTTCTCTCTCTCATTCTCTCTCTCTCTTTCTTTCTCTCATATG
This sequence comes from Oncorhynchus clarkii lewisi, assembly GCF_045791955.1. Classification (NCBI taxonomy): domain Eukaryota; kingdom Metazoa; phylum Chordata; class Actinopteri; order Salmoniformes; family Salmonidae; genus Oncorhynchus; species Oncorhynchus clarkii. Next base: position 57,049,377 of record NC_092153.1, read on the forward strand.
CCAAAGTGCTCTTTTCATTCTTCCCCAGACCCGTGAGAGTACCCACACATCTTTCCCTCTAAGTGAGTGGGGTCTTGTTCACTTTTCAAACATGGGGCCAAAGGCTAGCCCTAGCCAACAAAAGGGCCACAGTGACCCAAAACAAACAGTCATGCCACACAGAGGAGGCGGGGAAGTTTGGGTTCACCTAAGCTTCCAAAACAACTTATTATTGGCCAGATGAGTGGATAAGTCTATGTCATTCACTGCTTCGACCCAACATGTTCTCTACAGTTGATAGGCGCTAGAGGGCACTGTTTTACCATAATGGGGTAGTTGAGTTCGAACGGATTTGCTGGGAAGAGCGGGACCTGTTCATGGAGCCAAGCCTCCAACTGGGATCTGGCCCTAGAGCATAGTGGGGTGTCTCGCACATCCTGCTACACTGCAGCTGAGACAATACACACCCCCTCCACTTGTCTTGTGACTCAGGAAAGAGGGTCATTTTTATAATTTAATGTTCCATCCTTTTTGCAGTTTGCAGGAATCCTCCAAGGGCTAATCAAAGCACCACTGAAAAATCAAGCGCAACCGATATGTAATGCTCAGCTACTCAGTCTTAATGACTTCTCAGGGGTAGTGTTCCGAGAGTATGCTCTGGGTGACTCCCAAATGGCACCCTAGTCCCTATTTATAGTGCACAACGTTTGACTACAGTAGTGGTTAAAAGTAGTGCAAACCACTGTTAAAAGTAGAGGCAACCACTGTGAAATAGTTGTTACGATTGGATATCACCCCATGTCAAATAAAATGAAATTGGATGGGCCTCCCGAGAGGTGCAGTGGTCTAAGGCACTGCATCACAGTGCTAGCTGTGCCACTAGAGATTCTGGGTACGTGTTCAGGCTCTGTTGCAGCCGGCCAGGACCGGGAGACCCATGGAGCGGCGTACAATTGGCCCAGCTTCGCCTGGGTTAGGGGAGGGTTTGACCGGCAGGGATGTCCTTGTCCCATCGTGCAATAACGACTCCTGTGGTGGGCCGGGCGCAGTGTACGCTGACACGGTTGCCAGGTGCAGTGTTTCCTCCGACACATTGGTGCGGCTGGCTTCTGGGTGAAGTGGGCATTGTGTCAAGAAGCAGTGCGGCTTGGTTGGGTTGTGTTTTGGAGGACGCACGGCTCTCAACCTTTGCCTCTCCCGAGTCTGTACGGGAGTTGCAGCGATGAGACAAGACTGAAACTACCAATTGGATACCATGAAATTGGGGAGAAAAAAACGGGGTAAAAAAATTATGAAAAATTATAAAAATGGAATTTGATTTGTTAAATGCTTCGTATACAACAGGCGTAGACTAACAGTAAAATGCTGACCTATGGACCCTTCCCAACAATGTAGAGAGAAAAAAAGAAAAGAAAAAAAGAATAACACAATGAATAAATACACAAAGAGTAATGATAACTTGGCTATATACACTAGGCACCAATACCGAGTCAATGTGCAGGGCTAAGAGGTAATTTAGGAAGATAGGTAGGGATAAAGTGACTAGGCAACAGGACAGATAACAAACAGTAGCAGCAGCACGTGATGAGTCATAAGAGTTAGTGCAAAGGGGGTCAATGCAGCTAGTCCAGGTAGTTATTTGGTTACCTACACAGAACAAAAATATAAACACAACTTAGAAAGAGTTGGTTCCATGTTTCATGAGCTGATATAAAATATCCCAGAAATGTTCCTTCCCCCCAAATGCTAATTTCTCTCAAATTTGTTTACATCATTGTTGTTGAGCATTTCTCCTTTGCCAAGATAATCCATCCATCTAACAGGTGTGGCATATCAAAAAGCTGATCAAACAGCATGATCATTACACAGGTGCACTCTAAGGCCACTCTAAAATGTGCAGTTTTGTCACACAACACAATGCTGCAGATGTCTCAAGTTTTGAGGGAGCCTGCAATTAGCATTCTGACTGCAGGAAAGTCCGCCAGAGCTGTTGCCAGATAATTTAATGATCATTTCTCTACCCTAAGCCACCTCCAACGTCATTTCTGATAATTTGGCATTGCGTCCAACCGGCCTCACAACTGCAGACCACGTGTATGGCGTCACGTGGGCCAGCGGTTTGCTGATGTCAATTCTGTGAACAAAGTCCCCCATGTGGTGGTGGGATTATGGCGTCACGTGGGCCAGCGGTTTGCTGATGTCAATTCTGTGAACAAAGTCCCCCATGTGGTGTTGGGATTATGGTATGGGCAGGCATTAGCTATGGACAATGAACACAATTGCACTTTATCGTTGGCAATTTAAATGCAGAGATCCCGTGGAGAGGCCCATCCTGAGGCCCATGTTTCAGCATGATAGTGCACAGCCCCGTGTCGCAAGGATCTGTACACAATTCCTGGAAGCTGAAAATGTCCTATTTCTTCCATGGCCCGCATACAAACCAGACATGTCCCCCATTGAGCATATTTGGGATGCTCTGGATCGACGTGTACGACAGCATGTTCCAGTTTCCACCTATATCCAGTAACTTCGCACAGCCATTGAAGAGGAATGGGACAATATTCCACAGGCCACAGTCAACAGCCTGATCAACTCTATGCGAAGGAGATTTGTCGTGCTGAATGAGGCAAATGGTGGTCACACCAGATAGTGACTGGTTTTCTGATCTACGCCCCCCAAATTATTTTTTAGGGCCTAGATTTCCTTTTATGAACTGAACTGAACTTTTTGTTTAGTATATTTAGTATTCTTATGGCTTGGGGGTAGAAGCTGTTCAGGGTGCCTCGGTAGCACTTGCCGGGAGGTAGCAGAGAGAACAGTCTGTGACTTGGGTGGCTGGACTCCTCTGACACCACCTAGTATAGAGATGAGCTGGGCTGTAGGCACTACCCTCTGTAGCGCCTTGCGGTCCGATGCCAAGCAGTTGCCATACCAAGCGGTGATGCAGCCAGTCAAGATTCTCTTAATCGTGCAGCTGTAGAACCTTTTAAGGATCCGAGGGCCCATGCAAAATCTTTTCAGCCTCTTGAGTTGGAAAAGGCATTGTCGTGTGTTGGTGTGTGGACCATGTTAATTCTTTAGGGATTTGGACACCAAGGAACTTGAAGCTTGTGACCCGAGAGTATACAGTGCCTTGCGAAAGTATTCGGCCCCCTTGAACTTTGCGACCTTTTGCCACATTTCAGGCTTCAAACATAAAGATATAAAACTGTATTTTTTTGTGAAGAATCAACAACAAGTGGGACACAATCATGAAGTGGAACGACATTTATTGGATATTTAAAACTTTTTTAACAAATCAAAAACTGAAAAATTGGGCGTGCAAAATGATTCAGCCCCCTTAAGTTAATACTTTGTAGCGCCACCTTTTGCTACAGCTGTAAGTCGCTTGGGGTATGTCTCTATCAGTTTTGCACATCGAGAGACTGAAATTTTTTCCCATTCCTCCTTGCAAAACAGCTCGAGCTCAGTGAGGTTGGATGGAGAGCATTTGTGAACAGCAGTTTTCAGTTCTTTCCACAGATTCTCGATTGGATTCAGGTCTGGACTTTGACTTGGCCATTCTAACACCTGGATATGTTTATTTTTGAACCATTCCATTGTAGATGTTGCTTTGTTTTGGATCATTGTCTTGTTGGAAGACAAATCTCCGTCCCAGTCTCAGGTCTTTTGCAGACTCCATCAGGTTTTCTTCCAGAATGGTCCTGTATTTGGCTCCATCCATCTTCCCATCAATTTTAACCATCTTCCCTGTCCCTGCTGAAGAAAAGCAGGCCCAAACCATGATGCTGCCACCACCATGTTTGACAGTGGGGATGGTGTGTTCAGCTGTGTTGCTTTTACGCCAAACATAACGTTTTGCATTGTTGCCAAAAAGTTCAATTTTGGTTTCATCTGACCAGAGCACCTTCTTCCACATGTTTGGTGTGTCTCCCAGGTGGCTTGTGGCAAACTTTAAACGACACTTTTTATGGATATCTTTAAGAAATGGCTTTCTTCTTGCCACTCTTCCATAAAGGCCAGATTTGTGCAATATACAACTGATTGTTGTCCTATGGACAGAGTCTCCCACCTCAGCTGTAGATCTCTGCAGTTCATCCAGAGTGATCATGGAGAGAGTTTAGAGGGACGGCCAGGTCTTGGTAGATTTGCAGTGGTCTGATACTCCTTCCATTTCAATATTATCGCTTGCACAGTGCTCCTTGGGATGTTTAAAGCTTGGGAAATCTTTTTGTATCCAAATCCGGCTTTAAACTTCTTCACAACAGTATCACGGACCTGCCTGGTGTGTTCCTTGTTCTTCATGATGCTCTCTGCGCTTTTAACGGACTTCTGAGACTATCACAGTGCAGGTGCATTTATACGGAGACTTGATTACACACAGGTGGATTGTATTTATCATCATTAGTCATTTAGGTCAACATTGGATCATTCAGAGATCCTCACTGAACTTCTGGAGAGAGTTTGCTGCACTGAAAGTAAAGGGGCTGAATAATTTTGCACGCCCAAGTTTTCAGTTTTTGATTTGTTAAAAAAGTTTGAAATATCCAATAAATGTCGTTCCACTTCATGATTGTGTCCCACTTGTTGTTGATTCTTCACAAAAAAATACAGTTTTATATCTTTATGTTTGAAGCCTGAAATGTGGCAAAAGGTCGCAAAGTTCAAGGGGGCCGAATACTTTCGCAAGGCACTGTATGTGATGACAGTAATTATTCCAGACTATTATTGTAGTGATGTAAAAATCACTTGAAAAGTCAAAAGAGCTGTAATCAGATCGTGTGGAGGTGGGTGTGTTTTTCCAATCAGTCTCAGAGCATGTGGTGACACAATAACACTGTCAAAGTGATCTTGAACACTGGTTTGAAAACAGAGTCACAAGTAAAGAAAGCATCAAAATGAAAGATAGAAGAAAGAGAGTGATGAAGAGAAACAACGAGGGAAAGGTGATCTGTCTGAAAGCACTTTTTCTGAGGTGTTAATGGAGACATGATCTAAAGTGAGATATACAGTATTTATTCTCACAGTTTGACACTGATGGAACACACACAGACACAATACATAACATTCTAAAAATGTAATACACACATACAGATAGACAGATTATTGTGAACAAACACACACACATAACGGCACACACACAAAAGACATTCAACCAACAATATGCGCTTTTCAACAGAACAGTGAGATATACTGTACATCGGTCTAATAACAAGATGCATTACTGCCCTTTCCTATGCAATTACTGCCTCACATCACACACATATGCACACACAAGGGACAGGCAGTGTGAAAGTGAATGATTTCCACTGTGTAGACAGGTTAGATTCCCTTAGGGCAACATTCAACACACAGGGCTGAGAAAACACTCTTATTCCATATTGGACAGTTGCAGCTGCTTGTTACACTCTTATTATAAAGACATGCTCTGGAACTTTGGCAACTACTAAGTATTTATGTGTACATAATCTATGATAACCTATGAGCAGAATTACTGTGTTACCTCAATTAGCCACAAAAGTGACGTTTGAAAGTGAAGTTTTTTCTGGAAGCTGTACTGTGCCATTTTCCCTACATTTTGCCCCACAAGGACCAGTCCCCTAGCGATTTCAACCAGTATCAGTTACTCTCCAACCCTGATCACCCAATAAATACAAACACACATAAAGTAATAAACCAAGGCTTGGGAACTGATTGAAGGTGACACAGTGTTTGAGGAATTGTGTCTTTGTAGTGATTTCACATTGATCATTTGAAAAAGAAAAATACATAATTGGTTAAAGAACAGGGAAGTAAAAAATTAAGTGATTGGGGAGCTGTTCAATGAAAGGTGGTTCAATAATACTGCGAGTGGGGTCAGCATGTTCTCTCATTCAATGTGTGCTTGTGGGTGAGTATGCATGTGTGTGCACATTTGTGCGTATGTGAGTGTTTGTGAAAAACTTAATGATGGCATCCGTTGGGTATATATTTCTGCAATGGAGAGACGCTAACATACTTGTTCATTTTGATATTATTACAACCCTGTTACTCTGTCATAACGCTAAATGGATTTAAACCCAGGCATAATCTATGTTATGAACAGAGTAAGATTACGTTAGTGAGGGAAGACAGCAGGGCGGTTATGGATGACAGTTGTCAGTTGTGGTAGAAAGGAGGTGAGAGTGGACCGGTCATCAATCCTGTTGTTGTGTGGGAGTTTTTCTGCTCCCTGTTACGTCTGTCAGCCTGGTGACGATCTGGAAGCAGCATCCTGTCCTCAGGAAACACAAGACAAAGGAAACATGATCTTTCTCTCTCTGTCTCCAAGGACAAGACAAACACATAAACACACACCAAGTACCACTGAGAAGGGAACATCTAGTACTAAGCCATATATTGGCATTCTATTCATGGACAATGTAGTCATGAATAGAATTGTAATTGAATTGTAATTGTAATCAGAAGAACATACTGGCTCATTGGAGCAACTTTTCTCTAACTACAGTTCATATTGTCTCCATGGGTAACCTTGAGCGAACCATGAGTCATCACTCACTACAATACAGGACAGAGTATATGAGGTTTGTTTCCCCTCTGTCTCTACCCGAGTAGAAGTCATCCAGGCATTATTTCCAGCTGCCTCTAAAGTTATAAAACTCTTATCAAAAAATAATGTGCTTATGGTCTGAGTGACTGTTACATAAATATAATATTTAATAGACTTGTACTATGCTGTTTTGTCTGGCTCAGAATTGGAAATAGAAAGGCAACACTGTACTTTATCATGCAGGTAGTCTGTCTACATGGGATGAAGTTAGCCTGTTCAGGTATTTTCATCCAACATTTCACTGAAACCACTGATAAGTAACATTGAACAAAATGTGTCAATAGGAGCCTCCGTTCCCAATGACTCATCTGCAGTGGTGAAAAGTACATAGATGTCATTTTAGGCGAAAATTCAAAACAATTGTACGATCCTTACTTTAAAGTATTACTTACGTCATTTTTTGGGGTATCTGTTATTTACTTTACTATTTACATTTTTGACAACTTTTACTTTTACTTCATTACATTCCTAAATAAAATAATGTACTTTTTACTCCATACAATTTCCCTGACACCCAAAAGTACTCTTTACATTTTGAATGCTTCGCAGGACAGAAAAGGATCCAATTCAGACACTTATCAAGAGAACAACGCTAGTAATCCGTACTGCCTCTGATCTGGAAGACTCACTAAACACAAATGCTTCATTTGTAAATGATGTCTGAGTGTCAGAGTGTGCCCCTGGCTATCCATAAAAAAAGAAAATTGTGCCGTCTGGTTTTCATAATATAAGGAATTTTTAGTTATTCATACTTTTACTTTTGACACTTGTGTATATTTTAGCAATTACATTTACTTTTGATACCTCAAATCAAGGGTGCAACTTTCACTGGGGACAGGGGGGACAAATTGTCGCGCGCCCCCCCCCCCCCCCCCCACATTGGAATGTGTTACAAAACGAGGCAACAGTGGGCTTTAGGACAGTGCGGATGCCTCCGAGCAGTCGGTTAGGCTGTTTGGAGTTTTTATAATAATAATAATAATGTCCCCCCCACTTATAAAACCAATGTTGCGCCCCTGTTTAAAACGAACTACTTTTAAACTTTTACCCAAGTAGTATTTTGCTGGGTTGTAACGCTCCGGGTGTCGTGGGTGTGGAGTCCAGAATGGCCCGGATCGTATACGCCGGGAACCCCTCGATGTCCAGAGGGGTGGGGGGGGGGGACCTCCGGCACCTCACTGTTCTGCAAGGGACCAGCTACCACCGGCCTGAGGAGAGACATATGAAACGAGGGGTTAATACGATAATAGGAAGGGAGTTGTTATCGATAACACACCTTGTTTATTCTCCTCAGGACTTTAAAGGGCCCTACACACTGCGGACCCAGCTTCCGGCAGGGCAAGCAGAGGGGCAGGTTTCGGGTTGAGAGCCAGACCCTGTCCCCCGGTACAAACACGGGGGCCTCACTGCGGTGGCGCTCAGCACTCCTCTTCTGCCGTCCACTCGCTGGAGCGCATTGGAGCGCTGTACCCATTCCTCCACCGCAGGAGCTTCGGTCTGGCTCAGATGCCATGGTGCCAGGACCGGCTGGTACCCCAACACACACTGAAAAGGGGACACGTTAGTAGAGGAGTGGCGTAGTGAGTTCTGGGCCATTTCAGCCCAGGGAATGTATCGTGCCCACTCCCCTGGCCGATCCTGGCAATACGACCGCAGAAACCTACCCACCTCCTGGTTCACTCTCTCCACCTGTCCATTACTCTCAGGGTGATAACCAGAGGTCAGGCTGACAGAGACCCCCAAACGTTCCATGAATGCCCTCCATACTCGGGACGTGAATTGGGGGCCCCGATCAGAAACTATGTCCTCCGGCACCCCGTAGTGCCGAAAGACGTGGGTGAATAATGCCTCCGCAGTCTGTAGGGCTGTAGGGATACCGGGTAACGGGAGGAGACGGCAGGACTTAGAGAACCGATCCACAATCACTAGAACCGTGGTGTTCCCCTGAGACGGCGGAAGATCGGTCAGGAAATCTACAGATAGATGTGACCATGGCCGTTGTGGAACGGGGACAGAACGTCAGCCTTTATGTTCTGGGAGCCCGGTCTATAAGACAATGTAAACCGGAACCGGGTGAAGAATATGGCCCACCTTGCCTGACGTGGGTTAAGTCTCCTAGCTGCCCAAATATACTCCAGATTCTGGTGGTCGGTCCAGGTGAGAAAGGGGTGCTTAGCCCCCTCAAGCCAGTCTCCAAACCTTCAGAGCTCTGACCACCGCTAGCAACTCCCGGTCCCCCACATCATAGTTACGCTCCGCTGGGATGAGCTTCCTTGAGAAGAAAGAGCAGGGGCGGAGTTTTGGTGGTGTACCCGAGCGCTGTGATAGCACGGCACCCACCCCAGCCTCGGACACGTCCAGCTCCACTATGAATGCTAGAGAGGGGTCCGGATGCGCCAACACGGGCGCATCAGTGAACAGCGCCTTCAACTTGTTGAAAGCTCCGTCTGCTTCTGCTGACCACTGTAACCGCACCGGGCCCCCCTTCAGCAGTGAGGTAATGGGAGCCGCTATCTGGCCAAAACCCCGGATAAACCTCCGGTAGTAGTTGGCAAAACTCAAAAACCGCTGCACCTCTTTTACCGTGGTCGGAGTCGGCCAATTACGCATGGCCCTAATGCGGTCACCCTCCATCACCACCCCCGAGGTGGAAATGCGATAACCCAGGAAGGAGACGGCTAGTTTAGAGAACACGCATTTCTCAGCCTTGACGTATAGGTCATGCTCCAGCAGTCTACCAAGCACCTTGCGTACCAGAGACACATGCGCGGTGTGAGTGGCCGAGTAGATCAGAATGTCATCGACATAAACAGCCACTCCCTGCCCGCACAGGTCCCTGAGAATCTCGTCTACGGCATGACGAGGTACTCATAGTGGCCCGATGTGGTACTAAATGAGGTTTTCCACTCGTCTCCCTTCCGAATACGCACCAGACTATACGTGCTCCTGAGATCCAGTTTTGTGAAGAACTGCGCTCCGTGAAATGATTCCACCGCCATTGCGATGAGAGGTAGAGGGTAACTATACCCCACTGTGATGGCGTTTAGACCTCTATAATCAATACACGGACGCAAACCTCCCTCCTTTTTCTTCACAAAAATGTAACTTGAGGAGACGGCTGAGATGGAGGGCCGAATGTACCCCTGTCCCAGCGACTCCGTGACATATGTCTCCATAGCCAACGTCTCGTCCTGGGACAATGGGTACACGTGACTCTTGGGAAGCACAGCGTTTACTTGGAGATCTATCGTACAATCCCTTCCCGGTCGATAAGGTGGTAATTTAGTCGCTTTCACTTTACTGAAAGCAATTGCCAAATCGGCATACTCGGGGGGAATGCACACCGTGGAACCCTGGTCTGGACTTTCCATCGACGTGGCACCGATAGAAACTCCCAAACACCTTCCAGAACACTCCTCTGACCACCCCTGGAGAACCCCCTGTCTTCACGAAATTTTAGGATTGTGCCGGGCCAGCCAGAGAATCCCTAGCACCACTGGAAACGCAGGCGAATCAATAATATAAAGACTGATACGCTCCCTATGATTCCCCTGCGTCACCATGTCCAGTGGAGCCGTGGTCTCCCTGACCATCCCTGACCCTAATGGCCGGCTATCTAGGGAGTGCACGGGAAAAGGAGAATCTATCGGCACCAGCGGATCCCCTAACTTAAGGGCGAGTCCGTGATCCATAAAGTTCCCAGCTGCGCCTGAATCGACTAGCGCCCTATGCTGGGAAGAGGGAAAAAAGTTAGGGAAAAAAGTTATGACAAACATGTGGCCAACAGGGGGTTCTGGGTGAGTTTGATGCTGACTCACCTGGGGTGATCGAGAAGCGTTCCGCCTGCCATCTCTACTCCCAGACGGACCCCCCCCCCCAGCACCGATCGGCCGTGTGTCCTCTCCGACCACAATTGGTGCAGGGAAGGCCTCCTCCTCCGGTACCCCTCGGCACGGTCCCTCCCAACTCCATCGGAATGGGAGCGGAGGGGCTGGGTGGTGGAACACTCTGGGTAGTGCTCCCTCGCTGAGTCTGGGCCATTCCAGACTGCGTTCGCCCACTCCAGAGCACGACCCGTGAGGCAGGATATGAGGACACTCACCCTCTCCGCTCCCTAGGGAGTGGGTCTGACGGTGGCCAGGTATAGCTCCAGTTGGAGTAAAAATCCCTGACAACCCGCCGCTGCTCCATCATAAGCCCTCGGGAGTGTCAGACGGAGGGTGCTGGAGTCGGGAGATGGGAGATGGGGAGTCCGGAGCCGGGGGTGCCGAAGGTGGAGACCACTCCTCTCCCATCGGTCCATTCTCTCCATCACTTGATCCATCTCCGATCCAATCCGATGGAGGACGGTGGTTTGGTGGAGAACCCGTTCCTCCATCGTTGGGAGAGGGTTGGCTGCTGCTCCTGCTGACTCCATTCAATACGGGTGCGGGATTCTGTAACGCTCCGGGTGTCATGGGTGTGGAGTCAGACGCAGGAAACAGAGTGCAATGCTGTGCTCTTTAATGCACAAACGCAACACAGGGTGCTCACAACCAAACTGCCCCAAACACGGGGGACGAAAATAGTACAACCGAAATACACGACCAGGAACAAACACGTTCCTCTACTACAGAACCGAAGGTCACAATAATTAATCCCGCACAAAGAAACAGGCGGGCCGGCTGTCTAATAAAGCCCAACTAATCATTCATGAACAGGTGCTAACAATAAACATACAAGGAGGGGGAGGAAAGACAATCAGTGGCAGCTAATAGGCCGGTGACGATGACCGCCGAGCGCCACCCGACCGGGAAGGGAAGCCACCCTCGGTCGGACTTGTGACATGGGTGACCTTCACTTTAACTTGAGTCATTTTCTATTAAGGTATCTTTACTTTTACTCAAGTATGACAATTGGGTACTTTTCCCAGCACAAGTAATTACAATTATTTTCAAAGAAAATTCAATCCCCCAACCCCCTTGTCCAATATATCTGCCACAGGTAGAGACTGATACATCTCCATGAGTCAGAACCAGAAGCACAGGCGCAGATAGAGATGCAAACACCCACAAGACGCCCCCCCCCCCCCCCCCCCAAAAAAAAAACACACACGAACAGATTCATCAAACCTTTTTGTGATATGTGATAAAGGTGAATAAAGGTTACAAAATAATTTCCGCAGTCACAATGCTATAGAAAGCCTTTAGAATGGCGAGCTGCTCCAGCATGCTCAATGCAGAGGACAGTTAGATACTCACTGTATAGAGACTAATGGTGCCACACTCAATGGTTCAATCATCCACCCTCAATGGTCTAATTAAAAGTTGTTCCTTCTGTCTCGAGATTGTAGGAGGCTACAGTCATGACTGCCCCCATCTTTCAATCATCTTCTCATTTCCCTGGAAATGTCAGGGCCACCCAACTACTGACAGATTTTCACTTCTTTGGCACAAATCAGACAAAGAAAGTTGAAAAGATTGAACATTTTGTTTGATCAAGCTGAGATAGCATCTTATTAAAAACGGTGACCTCAAACCCACACTACCTCTCCCTGTTATCTGAACACAATAAGAAAGTTGCATTGTTAACAAGTTCATTATGAAGCAGACATTTTACGCAGAGAGCTTGTAAGGCCCTAATTTGACCTCATGAATAATGTAAATGATTCATCCACTGACCTTGACATAATTGGAATGAAGTCTGGGTACAAAAGACACATTTACTCAGAGGTATGCCATTTATTGAGAGGATAATACAGTATGCATAAAATGTAGTTTAGGTTGACAGCATCTGTCTCTTGCCACATATAGTTGTCTACTGTAAATGCAATGGCTTGGAACTGTTAGAATGCCCCTAAACCACTGCATTACCAGTGTGATGGAAACAATTAATTGGGATTGGGAAATGGTATTGCAATTCTCTACTTCTCGAGTTATCTGTTAGTTATTCATACAGTAGCCTACCTTTGTGGTAAAAGGTCATGAGTATTGCAATATCCTTTGGTTATAATCAAATGTTATGCACCTGTTACTACGTATGATGAGAGCAAGAGAGAGAAAGAAAGAGAGATGGTGAGAGAGAGATAGTGAGGGAGAGAGATGGTGAGAGAGAGGGAGAGAGAGAGAGAGAGATGATGAGAAAGAGATGATGAAAAAGAGATGATGAGAGAGAGATGGTTAGAGAGCGAGAGAGAGAGAGAGAGAGAGAGAGAGAGAGAGAGAGAGAGAGAGAGAGAGAGAGAGAGAGAGAGAGAGAGAGAGAGAGAGAGAGAGAGGTGGTAGCTGGTCGAACCCTGATTGGAGAATGTGTGCTCTGCTGTACCTATAATAATCAGGCAGATATTGGGAGAGATCATTTGTGGTGGAATTTCTACAGGACATTTCCTTTTCATTGTAGAACATAGGAGGGCTATACGGAAAAAGAAGCATCAGGTTCTCTCTGTCATCGACATAAGAACAAATATCAATAAGGTAATCATTTTTGTATTGTTAATGCATGCATCCTTGGGGGGAAAAAATGTTTTAGTTTTAAAGTAATCAATTTATTACTGTTTTGTATTATTTATTTTATCGTTAAAAAAAGTGTCAAATTCTTAGCTAAACTGTCATGACTTGTCAAAAGATAGACATTATTCCTTGTAGGCTGATGTCTTTTTAGTTAAAAAAGTCTACAGGTAACTCTCACTAAAGCTATAGCATATTCAGTGCCTTGCAAAAGTATTTTCAGATCCTTTTCTTCACACGTTATTGTGTTACAAAGTGGGATTAACATGGATTTAATTGTAATTTGTTGTCAACAATCTACACAAAATAATCTTTAATGTGAAAGTGGAAGAACAAAATATATTTTCTTTTAAAGATTAATACAAATGAAATTACTGAAATATTGTTGTTGCATAAGTATTCAGCTCATCAAGTCAATACATGTTAGAAACATCGTTGGCGTCATTTACAGCTGGGATTCTTCTTGGGTAAATCTATATCAGCTTTGAACACCTGGATTGTGCAATTTTTGCCCATTATTATTATTTCAAAATTCTTTCTATAGCTCTGTCAAGATGCTGGTGATAATGACTAGACAGACATTTTTTAGTCTTACAAAAGATTTTTAAGCAGATTTAAGTCAAAACGGTAACTCAGGAACATTCACTGTCTTCTTGGCAAGCACCTCCATTGTAGATTTGACTTTGCGTTGTATGTTATTGTCCTGCTGAAACGTGAATTCCTCTCCCAGTGTCTGGTGTAAAGCAGACTGAAGCAGGTTTTCCTCTAGGATTTTTCCTGTGCTCAGCTCCATCCAGTTTAATTTTATCCTGAAAACCCCACCAGTATTTTCCAATGTCAAGCATACCCATACCATGATGCAGCCACCACCATGCTAGAAAATACGGAGGCAGTTACTCAGTGATGTGTTGTGTTGGATTTGCTCCAAACATACAGTACCGGTCAAAAGTTTGGACACACCTACTCATTCAAGGGTTTTTCTTTATTTTTTACTATTTTCTACAATGTAAAATAATAGTGAAGACATCAAAACTATGAAATAACACATATCGAATCATGTAGTAACCAAATAATTGTTAAACAAATCAAAATATATGTTATATTTGAGATTCTTCAAAATAGCCACCCTTTGCCTTGATGACAGCTTTGCACACTCTTGGCATTCTCTCAACCAGGTTTATGAGGTAGTCACCTGGAATGCATTTCAATTAACAGGTGTGCCTTCTTAAAAGTTAATTTGTGGAATTTCTTTCCTTCTTAAATGCATTTGAGGCAAGGTAGGGGTGGTATACAGAAAATATCCCTATTTGTTAAAAGACCAAGTCCATATTCTATCAAGAACAGCTCAAATAAGCAAAAATAATTGACAGTCCATCATTAATTTAAGACATGAAGGTCAGTTAATGCGGAAAATGTCAAGAACTTTGAAAGTTTCTTTAAGTGCAGTCGCAAAAACCATCAATAACCTGGCTCTCATGAGGACCTCCACAGGAAAGGAAGTCCCAGAGTTTTTATCCTCTGCTGCAAAGGATAAATTCATTAGCGTTATCTGCTAATTATCTGCACCTCAGATTGCAGCCCAAATAAATGCTTCACAGAGTTCAAGTAACAGACACAACTGTTCAGAGGACATCAACTGTTCAGAGGAGACTGGGTGAATCAGGCATTCATGGTCGAATTGCTGCAAAGAAACCACTAATAAAGGACACCAATAAGAAGAAGAGGCTTGCTTGGGCCAAGAAACATGAGCAATGGACATTAGACCGGTGGAAATGTGTCCTTTGGTATGATGAGTCCAAATTTGAGATGTTTGGTTGAACAGATGATCTCTGAATGTGTGATTCCCATGAAGCCGGTTGAGAGAATGCCAAGAGTGTGCAAAGCTGTCATTGCTTCGAGGCAAGCAACAGTGAAGCATGCATGAGAGCATCAGCTGTTCCAGACGATTGTGTGATCACACTCTCCGTAGCCGATGTGAATAAGATTACCAGGACGTTTACTTTGAGCATGCGCTGACCAACTGGCAGATGTGTCTCCACTAACATTTTCAACCTGTCCCTGACAGGTCTGTAATACCAACATGTTTCAAGCAGACCACCATAGTCTCTGTGCCCAAGAACACCAAGGTAACCTGCCTAAATGACTACCGACCCGTAGCACTCACGTCTGTAGCAAAGAAGTGCTTTAAAAGGCTGGTCATGGCTCACATCAACACCATCACCCCAGAAACCCTGGACCAATTCCAATTTGCATATCTCTATTGCACTCCACACTGCTCTTTCCCACCTGGACAAAAGGAACACCTTCGTGAAAATGCTATTAATTGACTACAACTCAGAATTTAACACCATAGTACCCGCAAAGCTCATTACTAAACTAAGGACTCTGGGACTAAACAACTCCCTCTGCAACTGGATCCTGGACTTCCTGATGGGCCATCCCCAGGTGGTAAGGGTAGCTAACAACACATCTGCCACGCTGATCCTCAACACAGGGGCCCCTCAGGAGTTCGTGCTCAGTCCCTCCTGTACTCCCTGTTCACCCATGACTGCATGGCCATGCACGACTCCAACACCATCATTAAGTCTGTCAGTGTGGTACCATGATAACAACCTCGCCCTCAATGAGATCAAGACAAAGGAGATGATTCGGGACTACAGAAAAAGGAGGACCGAGTACGCCCCCATTCTCATCAACGGGGTTGTAGTGGAGGAGGTTGAGAGCTTAAAGTTCCTTGATGTCCACATCACCAATAAACTATCATGGTCCAAACACACCAAGACAGTTGTGAAGAGGGCATGACAACACCTATTCCCCCTCAGGAGATTGAAAAGATTTGGCATGGGTCCTCATATCCTCAAAAGGTTCTACAGCTGCACCATCGAGAGCATCCTGACTGGTTGCATCACCGCCTGGTATGGCAATTGCTCAACCTCCGACCGCAAGACAGTACAGAGGGTAGTGCTTACAGCCCAGTATATCACTGGGGACAAAATTCCTGCCATCCAGGACCTCTATACCAGGTGGTGTCAGAGGAAGGCCCAAATAATTGCTAAGGACTCCAGCCACCCTAGTCATAGACTATTCTCTCTGCTACGTCACGGCAAGCGGTCCTGGAGCGCCAAGTCTAGGTCCAAAAGGCTTCTTAACAGCTTCTACCCCCAAGCCATAACACTCCTGAACAGTTCATTAAATGGCTACCCGGACTATTTGCATTGTCCCCACCCCACTCCCCATTTTTACGCTGCTGCTACTCTCTGTTTATTATCCATGCATAGTCACTTTACCTCTACCTACATGTACATATTATCTCAATTACCTCCACTAACCGGTGCCCCCGCACATTGCCTCTGTACCGGTACCCCCTGATATAGCCTCGCTACTGTTATTTTGTGTTATTTGTCTATTTTTTTATATTTCTTATTATTATTATTAATAATATATATATATATATATATATATATATATATACACACACACATTTTGATCCACTTTGACGTTACACTATTTTGTGTAGATTGTTGAACAAAAATGGTAATTAATTAAATTAATAACGCTTTGTAACTGTAAAGGTTTTCCTCCTCCTCTTCTGAGGAGGTGTAGCAAGGATCGGACCAAGATGTGGCGTGGTGAGTGTCCATGGTTGTTTATTTAAAAACATAAACTGAACACTCAATGAATAGAAAACAATAAACGTGAACAAAACCGAAACAGTACCGTGTGGCGAACAAACACAGACACGGAAACAATCACCCACCAAAACCCAACACAAAACAGGCTACCTAAATATGGTTCCCAATCAGAGACAATGACAAACACCTGCTAGACACATAACATAGAATGCCCACTCAGCTCACGTCCTGACCAACACTAAGACAAAGAAAACACAAAAAGAAATATGGTCAGGACGTGACAGGACACCCCCCCCCCCCCCCCCCCCCCCAAGGTGCAGACTGGGTGGGCATCTGTCCGCGGTGGAGGCTCTGGCGCAGGACGTGGACCCCACTCCACCATAGTCTTTGTCCGCTTTAGTGTCCTCCTAGGAACAGCGACCCTTGCCGCCGACCCTGACCTGGGAACCATAATAAATAGGCCCACAGGACTGAGGGACACCTCTGGACTTAACAAATTCCCCCGGACTGAGGGGCAGCTCCGGACTGAGGGGCAGCTCAGGACTGAGGGGCAGCTCAGGACTGAGGGGTAGTTCAGGACTGAGGGGAAGCTCAGGACTGAGGGGTAGCTCAGGACTGAGGGGTAGCTCAGGACTGAGGGGTAGCTCAGGCTGGTTGACGGCTCTGGCGGCTCCTGGCTGGTTGACGGCTCTGGCGGCTCCTGGCTGGTTGACGGCTCTGGCGGCTCCTGGCTGGTTGACGGCTCTGGCGGCTCCTGGCTGGTTGACGGCTCTGGCGGCTCCTGGCTGGTTGACGGCTCTGGCGGCTCCTGGCTGGTTGACGGCTCTGGCGGCTCCTGGCTGGCTGACGGCTCTGGCGGCTCCTGGCTGGCTGACGGCTCTGGCGGCTCCTGGCTGGCTGACGACTCTGGCGGCTTCTGGCTGGCTGAGGGCTCTGGCGGATCCTGGCTGGATGACGGCTCTGGCGGATCCTGGCTGGCTGACGGCTCTGGCGGATCCTGGCTGGCTGACGGCTCTGGCGGCTCCATGCTGACTGGCGGCTCCATGCTGACTGGCGGCTCTGGACAGACTGGCGGCAGACTCTAGCGACTCTGGACAGGCGGGAGACTCTAGCGGCTCTGGACAGGCGGGAGACTCTAGCGGCTCTGGACAGGCGGGAGACTCTAGCGTCTCTGGACAGGCGGGAGACTCTAGCGGCTCTGGACAGGCAGTCCCCCGCACCAGGCTGTCTCTCCGTCCTTTGGCTACAGGTGCTCCCGCCTGTCCAGCGCTGCTAGCGCCTTCCGTCTCTCCAGAGCTGCTAGAGTCTCCCGTCTGTCCAGAGCTGCTAGAGTCTCCCGCCTGTCCAGAGCGGAAGGCGCTAGCAGCACTGGACCGGCGGGAGCACCTGTAGCCAAAGGACGGAGAGACAGCCTGGTGCGGGAGGCTGCAACCAGAGGGCTGGTGAGAGGTGGCACTGGATGGACCGGACCGTGAAGGCGTACTGGAGATCTTTAGAGCAGGGCTGGCACCATCCGCTCTGGCTGGATTTTCACACTAGCACGGCAGATGTGGGGAGCTGGGATGTAGCGCAAAGGGCTAAGCACGCGTACTGGGGACAACGTGCGTTCCACCGCATAACACGGTGCCTGACCAGTACAACGCCCGCCACGGTTAGCACGGCTAGGAGCACTGTAGCGCTGAGCTGGCACAGGACGTGCAGGGCTAGGAAGGTGCACAGGAGGCCTGGTGCGTGAGGCTGGAACAGTCTTCACCAGACGACTAGACGACTAATCTCCCCTCCGTTCACTCTCCTCCAATCTGTCCAACAACTCCTAGACAATCTCAGACTCACCCCTCAACTTCGCCGACTGCTCCATTACCGCCCTGACAGGCTCTGGTTTCCTCCTTGGCTTCTTACGGAAAACAAGGGGAGTTGGCTCAGGTCTGACTCCGCCACACTCTCCCTGTGCCTCTCCCCAATACATTTTTGGGGCTGCCTCTCGGGCTTCCAGCCGCGCTTCCGCGCCAGCTCCTCGTAATGCCACCTCTCTGCGTTCGCTGCCTCCAGCTCTGCTTTGGGGAGGCGATATTACCCTGGCTCTGCCCAGGGTCCTTTTCCGTCCAACTCGTCCTCCCATGTCCATTCCTCCTTGCGCTGCTCCTGCTGCCGCTGCCTGTTACCACGCCGGTTGGTCCTTGGTTGGTGGGTGATTCTGTAAAGGTTTTCCTCCTCCTCTTCTGAGGAGGTGTAGCAAGGATCGGACCAAGATGCGGCATGGTAAGTGTCCATGGTTGTTATTTAAAAACAAACTGAACACTCAATGAATACAAAACAATAAATGTGAACAAAACCGAAACGGTACCGTGTGGCGAACAAACACAGACACGGAAACAATCACCCACCAAAACCCAACACAAAACAGGCTACCTAAATATGGTTCCTAATCAGAGACAATGACTGCCTTTGATTGAGAACCATATCAGGCCAAACATAGAAACGGGAAAACTAGACACACAACATAGAATGCCCACTCAGCTCACGTCCTGACCAACACTAAAACAAAGAAAACACAAAAGAACTGTGTTCAGAACGTGACAGTAACACAATAAAATGTGAAGAAATCCATAGGGTCTGAATTATTTTGCAAGGCACTACATATACAGTATGAATATATGTATTATGCTAATAGTAAGATAGACCTACATTTCATTGATTTGTCTTGTGTTGCCAAATGTCAATAAGTGTACTCTCATTTAGAGAATATTGTGATCTTATATCATCCAGTTATGTTTTATTTATTTTTAAATCCCAGCATTTATTTGTGCAATATAATTTGTGTTTGGGGGGCTTGGAAAATACTTCCTGTAGGCTATCAAAATAATAGCCTAAGCAGCCTCAAATTCAGATACTGTGATGTCATTTTGAGAAAAAATGTATAATGTATTCTACGTCTGGATTTTGTTTTTAACCAATACTCATATTAAAAGGATTCATTTGATAAAACGACTACATTAATACAACAACAAAAAAAATGTTTCAGTACAAATATTTGCATTTTTAGACCTATTTGAAGATACATTTTGCTCATGGGGTGGCAGGGTAGCCTAGTGGTTAGAGCGTTGGACTAGTAACCGAAAGGTTGCAAGTTTAAATCCCTGAGCTGACAAGGAACAAATCTGCCGTCATTGAAAATAACAATTTGTTCTTAACCGACTTGCCTAGTTAAATAAAAGGTAAAAAATACCCTGTTTCTCATGGTTGGCATGGCTGTCTTATCTCCTGCCTTAGTTTGCAGAGAACACTATCCCACCTGGACAGCAGAGTGATGATGAGACACGGCTGTGCTCAGGCCATATTGACTTTCTTGGTTATCCTCATCTCATGTCCCATGGAGTCAGACTGTGAAGAGGACTCGTACAACTCAATACTGCAGGTAGACACTGTTCTAGTATTTAAATTACATTTCTAAGAATAAGGTTTTGCCGTCTTCTCATATTGGGTCTTGTAGCCGTTGGTCTGTATCTCACAAATTAAAAAAACATTTCAAAACGAAGTCAATTCATTGATACAAACTCTCTGCTTTCCCAGGACAGCCCATATTACCTCAGCAGTGATTTAACTCATTTTAAGAGGTACAGGGACATTCACGACGACACCTTTGTGGGTCTGATGGGCAGGAGGAGTGCAGGTGAGAGTCTGGGACTCCGGGGTCCTAAAGAACCTTTGTTTGCCATCACTGGTAGCTGGTTCTTCAATATGGATGGCCGCGTGCATTATGGATTTATGCAGATACACAGTAGGTTTATTGAAGGCAGCTTGTCTGTGACTAATGCATCTGAAGACAAATTCAGGTTTATTGAAGGCAGCTTGTCTGTGACTAATGCATCTGAAGACAAATTCAGGTTTATTGAAGGCAGCTTGTCTGTGACTAATGCATCTGAAGACAAATTCAGGTTTATTGAAGGCAGCTTGTCTGTGACTAATGCATCTGAAGACAAATTCAGGTTTATTGAAGGCAGCTTGTCTGTGACTAATGCATCTGAAGACAAATTCAGGTTTATTGAAGGCAGCTTGTCTGTGACTAATGCATCTGAAGACAAATTCAGGTTTATTGAAGGCAGCTTGTCTGTGACTAATGCATCTGAAGACAAATTCAGGTTTATTGAAGGCAGCTTGTCTGTGACTAATGCATCTGAAGACAAATTCAGGTTTATTGAAGGCAGCTTGTCTGTGACTAATGCATCTGAAGACAAATTCAGGTTTATTGAAGGCAGCTTGTCTGTGACTAATGCATCTGAAGACAAATTCAGGTTTATTGAAGGCAGCTTGTCTGTGACTAATGCATCTGAAGACAAATTCAGGTTTATTGAAGGCAGCTTGTCTGTGACTAATGCATCTGAAGACAAATTCAGGTTTATTGAAGGCAGCTTGTCTGTGACTAATGCATCTGAAGACAAATTCAGGTTTATTGAAGGCAGCTTGTCTGTGACTAATGCATCTGAAGACAAATTCAGGTTTATTGAAGGCAGCTTGTCTGTGACTAATGCATCTGAAGACAAATTCAGGTTTATTGAAGGCAGCTTGTCTGTGACTAATGCATCTGAAGACAAATTCAGGTTTATTGAAGGCAGCTTGTCTGTGACTAATGCATCTGAAGACAAATTCAGGTTTATTGAAGGCAGCTTGTCTGTGACTAATGCATCTGAAGACAAATTCAGGTTTATTGAAGGCAGCTTGTCTGTGACTAATGCATCTGAAGACAAATTCAGTAAAATGCAGCATTTAGATTGTGGTAACAACATACAGTAATATGCAATCATTATTTTCCAGGTGTAAATGAGCTACCATCACAAAGAAGTAAGATCAGTAAGTCAAATCTTATCCAACACCTTGGATACACTATGTAATGATACAGTTTTTAAAGAACCAGACTTTTTCTGTAGGGGACATGGATGATGTCTTTGTGGGCCTCCTGGGTCGCAGGAGCTCCGGGTCAGGTGAGTAACTAGCTATGATATGCTACACAGATCTATTGATGGGTAGAGGGAAAACAAAGCCTGGAGACAGTCTGCCCTCCAGTGGCACTTTTTGGAATTCCTAAATGCCAAAGTAGATTATGGCTAAAGAATGCTGGGGAACGTGTTTACTAACTAAGCCTGTTTAACTTGTTGATCTGTGCTGTTGATAGCCATCCCTCAGCCCTGGAGGGAGGAGGTATACCCACAGCCAAGAGGAGGCATTCTCATCAAGAAAGGGAGACTGAGGCAAGTAGGTCTTTACATGAAATGACCAATCAGTACAAAAACAACACTTCAAAGTCATGTGATTGAGACCCATATCGGTTAGAGATCATTATGGTCTAATATGGAGTGAGTTGAATCTTCATTAAATGATTAAACAATCACTAAAAGAAAGCAACTAAGATTGTACTAGTTATCAGCCCTGTGCTGGCTGGACTGTTGTGCTAGTTCTTAGTGGTGCTCTGTCATCTTTCTAGATCTGACCAATGAGTTGTGCTACGTTTTTCTTGTTCCATCTTTGCTCAGATTTGTACCCGGTGTATAGGGTCCCGCCTCGTCCCTTTCATCCAACCAAACACAGCACAGCAGACTGCACTACGCCAGACTGTATACACATCATTCATCCGGAGTTACCTTATTTTCCACTAAGAAACCATTGTCTTGCTGTGATACCACTATTTTTACTTTGTCACCACTATAAGAGAATGAATGAATATCTGTAACACACATAAAGTATTGCAAATGAATGTAATGTTATTTTTGTATTGAACATTGTCTCTATGTTATGTTAGACATGGTCGTAGTACATTAGGTATGTTATACCATATGAAGGGTTTTGTTGAACATGATAATATACCAACCAATCTTTGGTAACCCTGGAGTGCCTCGGTCTCCGAGATGATTGTCACCTCATATCAGGTTTACTGTTCAGTCAATAAAATCAGTCTAATTCAGCCCATCTGGGTGGGGAGAGATAAGAAATACACAGCTGAGTAAACTCACACATTTGAGAACATACTGTACAGTATGGTTATATCCCCCTATAATAATAATAATAATAATAATAAATGGGTATATAACCATATATGACCCTAAAACCTAACTACCCCTCCCCTCAATCCCATTCAAACAGAAGAAAGCACAATTGACCCAAAGGTAAAAGTAAAATGTCTTTCTTTAATATGCTGTTTAAAGCACTTTTCATTAAATTGATTACATTTAACTCTAACTCTTCTTAAACATACATATACATAAATAAAACAGAGTTCTGTACACCGTTCCCTTTGACAAGAATGTAAACTACACAGAACCAAAATATAAAACGCAACATTTAAAGTGTTGGTCCCATGTTTCATGAGCTGAAATAAAAGATCCCAGAAATGTTCCATATGCACAAAAAGCTTCCTTCTCTCCAATTTTGTTAACACATCCGTGTTAGTGAGCATTTCTCCTTTGCCAAGATAATCCATCCACCCGACAGGTGTGGCATATCAAGAAGCTGATTAAATGGCACGATCATTACACAGGGCCGCTAAAATGTGCAGTATTGTCACAACACAATGCCACATATGTCTCATGTTTTGAGGGAGCGGGCAATTGGCATGCTGACTGCATAAATGTCCACCAGAGCTGTTGCCAGAGAATTGAATGTTCATTAGTCTACCATAAGCCACCTCCAACGTCGTTTTTGAGAATTTGGTAGTATGTCGAACTGGCCTCACAACCACGTGTAACCACACCAGCCCAAGATCTCCAAATCCAGCATAACCTGAAGGATCGTCAGACCAGCCAACCGGACAGCTGAAGAAATTGAGGAGTATTTATATCTGTAATAAAACTCAGTGTAGGTAGAAGCGCCACAATCCCTGACCATGACCAAGTCTTATTCTAAAATGGATTTAAAAAAAAAGAAATTATCCACAGCAATCCACACACACACACAATACCCCATAATGGCAAGGTGAAAAAAGGTTTGAAATTTTTGCTAATTTATTATAAAAAAAAGAGAAATACCTTTACAGAAGTACTCACACCCTTCGCTATGAGACTCGAAATTGAGCTCAGGAGCATCCTGTTTCCATTGCTCACCCTTAAGATGTTTCTACAACTTGGAGTCCACCTGTGGTAAATTCAATTGATTGGATATGATTTGGAAGACCCCACAGTTGACAGTGCATGTCAGAGCAAAAGCCAAGCCATGAGGTTGAAGGAATTGTCCGTAGAGGTCAGAGACAGAATTGTGTTGAGGCACAGATCTGGGGAAAGGTACCAAAACATTTCTGCAGCATTGATGGACCCCAAGAACACAAGTGGTCTCCATCATTCTTCAATTAAGAAGTCTGGATCCACCAAGACTCTTTCTAGAGCTGACCGCCCGGCCAAACTGAGCAATTGGAGAAGGGTCTCGGTCACTCTGACAGAGCCGCTCTGTGGAGATGGGAGAACCTTCCAGAAGGACAACCATCTCTGTAACACTCCACCAATCAGGCCTTTATGGTAGAGTGGCCAGACGGAAGCCACTCCTCAGTAAAAGGCAGATGACAGCCAGCTTGGAGTTTGCCAAATGGCACCAAAAGACTCTCAGACCATGAGAAACAAGAAATTCTCTGGACTGATGAAACCAAGATTGAACTCTTTGGCCTCAATGCCAAGCGTCACATCTGGAGGAAACCTGGCACCATCCCTAAGTTGAAGCATAGGGGTGCAGCATCAGGCTGTGGGGATGTTTTTCAGCTGTGCAGCAACACTCCCCATCCAACCTGACAGAGCTTGAGAAGATCTGCAAATAAGAAATGGGAGAAACAGGTGTGCCAAGCTTGTAACGTCATCCCCGAGAAGACTCGATGCTGTAATTGCTGCCAAAAAGTGCTTTAAAGTACTGAGTAAAGGGTCTGAATACTTACTGTGATTTTTGCTAATTTATTACAAATAAAAAAAAAAACATGTCTAAAAACCAGTTTTTGCTTTGTCATTATGGGATAGTGTGTGCAGATTGATGAGGGAAAAAAACTAAATGTGAAAAAAGTCAATGGGTCTGAATACTTTCTGAAGGCACTGTATTCTGAACAAAAATATAAATGCAACAATTTCGATGATTTTATGGCATTACAGTTCACATAAGGAAATCAGTTAATTTAAATAAATGAATTAGGCCCTAATCTATGGATTTCACATGACAGGGCAGGGGCACAGCCATGGGGGAGCTAGGCCCAGCCAATCAGAATGAGTTCTCCCACAAAGGGGAAATTATTACAGACAGAAATACACATTTCTTTCATCAGCTGTCTGGGTGGCTGGTCTCAGACGATCCCGCAGGTGAAGAAGCCAGATGTGGAGGTCCTGGGCGGGTGTGGTTACAAGTGTTCTGCGGTAGTGAAACCGGTTGGACGTACTGCCAAGGTGCACTTGTGTAATTATCATGCTGTTTAATCAACTTTTTGATATGCCACACCTATCAAGTGGATGGATCACCTTAGCAAAGGAAAAATGTTCACTAGCAGGGATGTAAACACATTTGTGCACAAAACTTTAGAGAAATAAGCTTTTTGTGCGTATGGAACATTTCTGGGATCTAAAAAGGGATGGGGTTGCTGCAGTGACAACCCAACCAACTTACAGCCAAAAGGCCAATCTTGCCATCACAGCAGAAATTCTTTGCAGATCCTTCATCACCGATAGAGTCCTTCACAACAGCACACTTATTTGGAGGCACCACAGTTTGGACCGTCTCTTCACTTTTGTGCGGGTGATTTGCACATATGTGTAAAACATGCACGTTCAAATGGCAAGCATACGCACACACACACACGCGGCTGCTACTGCTAGTCATCCTGAGCAGCAGCAGGTGGGTCCTTCTCCCCTGCAGCAGCAGGAGGCATCACTTCCTGTTTCTTGTCTGTCCTGGACGCACCCGCCCCCCTCGCCAGCGGCACCCTCGGGATAGCTGGCTGCTCTTTGGAGTACGAGTGTCCCCCCTCTGACCCGTCCCACACCTCCATCTTGTAGCCCAGGGGGGCAGGGGGCTGGTAGCTTTACCTGTAGTCAAAGGCACACAGGTGGTAGATGTAGTACTCCAGCAGGTACATGAGGAACGCGTCCACATAGTGGGAAGACACAGACAAGTCCGAGCAGCAATACACCCCCTATGGTACAAAACACCAGGATTAGAGCCAGGACGGGGACAGGGATGGGTACAGACAGTGAGGGCAGACCAAGGCCTTTGATCTGTTTAGCATTACATAACAACATATTGGACAGGAGACAATGTACTAGTAAAGTTATAGTATTGCTAATGTCATTTTGTCAGCAAGTCAAAAAGTTGATTACCCAGTATTACATTGGAACACAATCAGTCCTTTGTCCTTCCCTCTTTTCTTTCAACCGGTCCCAGTTCTGCCTGGGATCAATAAGGGCATCTCCTGATATGCTATACCAAAGACCAGGTAGCACAATCCTATAGCAACCACATACTGTAGTCACACTTGCCACACAGTTAGATCCCACTGACAATGAATAGCCTACACATGGTCAAATCAATAAATCCAAGGAATAACTGACTGCTTTTTATACCATATCAAAGCATGAGCTGCTTCATATGTGTATAGGATAAAGCCAAGGTGAAAGATAAATTGGGCCAAAAGGTTTTACCCTCTCATTGGCCACATTGGCATTGCAGCATCACTGGTAGAACTGGTTTAAATAGGAGAGCAATTATTAACACCTGGTGTTATCTTGGGCATTCAGTAAATGGTCCTGTAAATGGTTAACTTTGGATTGGAGATGTTTGATATGGGTCTGGAAGGAGAGTTTACAGTCTAACCAGACACCTAAGTATTTGTAGTTGTCCACGTATTCTAAGTCAGAGCCGTCCAGAGTAGTGATGTTGGACAGGCGGGTATGAAATGCGCTTGTATGAAATGAGACTCCTCTACTTGTGCGTCATATAAGCAAATTACGTTTACAGGGGTAATTTCCCCGCATAAGTGTAAAGTGATAAAAACAAATTAAGTTAATTGTGCAAGACATTTAATAAATAGAAGGATAATTAGCATATTGTTTTTAAATGTGTGCATGCTTTGCTCCTTCAAGAAAATAGCTGATTTAAAAAGGGGGTGTGGATGATTTATTGCACTTGATAATTCAGCGTTCATTACTGATCAGTGTGTACCCAGGTCCTATTATCCATCCGTCTGGACCCAGGTCCTATTATCCATTCGTCTGGACCCAGGTCCTATTATCCATCAGTCTAAACTGGTCCTACTCCAACACTGCAGAGGTACAGACCCCATTGTTCTAAATAACATGGATAACACATGCCTTTTTATATGCTATAAAATTTATAAGAGTATATGGAAATATCGCCTAAGGGCACACTATGATCTTCTAAGCAATTAGGCTACTGTTAATCACAACGCTGCACTCTGTATGAAGAATTAAAGATAAACACACAATTCAATTTCACTCCAGGAAAGAAGACTGCTAATCTAAGAGGATTTATAGGCATACAAATGTACATTGCTACTGTTAATCTGTACCTGGTATATGGTACAGAGTCATGATAAATCGCATAAATACCCTAAGCCCTCTGAGGAGAACACGGTTTACAATTCACCAGGGAGAAAAGAAACCTGAGCCTCTGAAAATGTATTCTATCAAAGCTGTTCACAATGTGGTTCCTAGAAGACTGCAAACAGAAAATAGGCCTGTACAGTAGTAAACTTTATTTATTTATTCACCTTTATTTAACCAGTTCTCATTTACAACTGCGACCTGGCCAAGATAAAGCATAGCAGTGTGAACAGACAACAGAGTTACACATGGAGTAAACAATAAACAAGTCAATAGCACAGAAGAAAAATAAAATAAAATAAAACCATTTTAAAAAAAGAGAGTCTATATATATTGTGTGCAAAAGGCATGAGGAGGTAGGCGAATAATTACAATTTAGCAGATTAACACTGGAGTGATAAATGATCAGATGGTCATGTGCAGGTAGAGATACTGGTGTGCAAAAGAGCAGAAAAGTAAATAAATAAAAACAGTATGGGGATGAGGTAGGTAAATTGGGTGGGCTATTTACTGATGGACTATGTACAGCTGCAGCGATCGGTTAGCTGCTCAGATAGCAGATGTTTGAAGTTGGTGAGGGAGATAAAAGTCTCCAACTTCAACGATTTTTGTTCCAGTCACAGGCAGCAGAGAACTGGAAGGAAAGGCGGCCAAATGAGGTGTTGGCTTTAGGGATGATCAGTGAGATACACCTGCAGTAGCGCGTGCTACGGGTGGGTGTTGCCATCGTGACCAGTGAACTGAGATAAGGCAGAGCTTTACCTAGCATGGACTTGTAGATGACCTGGAGCCAGTGGGTCTGGCAACGAATATGTAGCGAGGGCCAGCCGACTAGAGCGTACAGGTCGCAGTGGTGGGTGGTATAAGGTGCTTTAGTAACAAAACGGATGGCACTGTGATAAACTGCATCCAGTTTGCTGAGTAGAGTATTGGAAGCTATTTTGTAGATGACATCACCGAAGTCGAGGATCGGTAGGATAGTCAGTTTTACTAGGGTAAGTTTGGCGGCGTGAGTGAAGGAGGCTTTGTTGCGAAATAGAACGCCGACTCTAGATTTGATTTTAGATTGGAGATGTTTGATATGAGTCTGGAAGGAGAGTTTACAGTCTAGCCAGACACCTAGGTACTTATAGATGTCTACATATTCTAGGTCGGAACCATCCAGGGTGGTGATGCTAGTCGGGAGTGCGGGTGCAGGCAGAGAACGGTTGAAAAGCATGCATTTGGTTTTACTAGCGTTTAAGAGCAGTTGGAGGCCACGGAAGGAGTGTTGTATGGCATTGAAGCTCGTTTGGAGGTTAGATAGCACAGTGTCCAAGGAAGGGCCAGAAGTATACAGAATGGTGTCGTTTGAGTAAAGGTGGATCAGGGAATTGCCCGCAGCAAGAGCATCATCATTGATATATACAGAGAAAAGAGTCGGCCCGAAAATTGAACCCTGTGGAGACTGCCAGAGGACTGGGCAACGTGTCCTCCGATTTGTCACACTGAACTCTGTCTGCAAAGTAGTTGGTGAACCAGGCAAGGCAGTCATTAGAAAAACCGAGGCTACCGATAAGAATATGGTGATTGACAGAGTCGAAAGCCTTGGCCAAGTCGATGAAGACGGCTGCACAGTACTGTCTTTTATCGATGGCGGTTATGATATCGTTTAGTACCTTGAGCGTGGCTGAGGTGCACCCGTGACCGGCTCGGAAACCAGATTGCACAGCGGAGAAGGTACGGTGGGATTCGAGATGGTCAGTGATCTGTTTGTTGACTTGGCTTTCGAAGACCTTAGATAGGCAGGGCAGGATGGATATAGGTCTGTAACAGTTTGGGTCCAGGGTGTCTCCCCCTTTGAAGAGGGGGATGACCGCTGCAGCTTTCCAATCCTTGGGGATCTCAGACGATATGAAAGAGAGGTTGAACAGGCTGGTAACAGGGATTGCGACAATGGCGGCAGATAGTTTCAGGAATAGAGGGTCCAGATTGTCAAGCCCAGCTGCGGGGGGGCGGAGCTGTTGGCCGAGGTTGGAGTAGCCAGGAGGAAGGCATGGCCAGCCGTTAAGAAATGCTTGTTGAAGTTTTCGATTATCATGGATTTATCGGAGGTGACCGTGTTACCTAGCCTCAGTGCAGTGGGCAGCTGGGAGGAGGTGCTCTTGTTCTCCATGGACTTACAGTGTCCCAGAACTTTTGGGAGTTAGAGCTACAAGCAAATTTCTGCTTGAAAAAGCTGGCCTTTGCTTTCCTGACTTCCCTGAACAGTTGCATATCGCGGGGACTATTCGATGCTATTGCAGTCCGCCACAGGATTTTTTGTGCTGGTCGAGGGCAGCCAAGTCTGGAGTAAACCAAGGGCTATATCTGTTCTTAGTTCTGCATTTTTTGAACGGAGCATGCTTATCTAAGATGGTGAGGAAGTTACTTTTAAAGAATGACCAGGCATCCTCAACAATCCTTCCAGGATACTCGGGCCAGGTCGATTAGAAAGGCCTGCTCACAGAAGTGTTTTATGGAACGTTTGACAGTGATTAGGGGTGGTCGTTTGACTGCGGACCCATAGCGGATACAGGCAATGAGGCAGTGATCGCTGAGATCCTGATTGAAGACAGCAGAGGTGTATTTGGAGGGCCAGTTGGTCAGGATAATGTCTATGAGGGTGCCATTGTTTACAGATTTAGGGTTGTACCTGGTGGGTTCCTTGATGATTTGTGTGAGATTGAGGGCATCTAGCTTAGATTGTAGGACTGCCGGGGTGTTAAGCATATCCCAGTTTAGGTCACCTAACAGAACAAACTCTGAAGCTAGATGGGGGGGCGATCAATTCACAAATGGTGTCCAGGGCACAGCTGGGAGCTGAGGGGGGTCGGTAGCAGGCGGCAACAGTGAGAGACTTATTTCTGGAGAGAGTAATTTTTTAAATTATTAGTTCGAACTGTTTGGGTACGGACCTGGAAAGTATGACATTAATTTGCAGGCTAACTCCTCCCCCGGAAAATGTTATAGTTGGGTATGGAAATCTCAGAATTTTTGGTGGCCTTCCTAAGCTAGGATTCAGACACGGCAAGGACATCAGGGTTGGCAGAGTGTGCTAAAGCAGTGAGTAAAACAAACTTAGGGAGGAGGCTTCTGATGTTGACATGCATGAAACCAAGGCTTTTTCGATCACAGAAGTCAACAAATGAGGGTGCCTGGGGACAAGCAGGGCCTGGGTTTACCTCCACATCACCCGCGGAACAGAGGAGGAGTAGAATGAGGGTGCAGCTAAAGGCTATCAAAACTGGTCGCCTAGAGCGATGGGGACAAAGAATAAAAGGAGCAGATTTCTGGGCGTGGTAGAGTATATTCAGGGCATAATGTGCCGACAGGGGTATGGTGGGGTGCGGGTACAGCGGAGGTAAGCCCAGGCACAGGGTGATGAGAGGTTGTATCTCTGGACATGCTGGTTGTAATGGGTGAGGTCACCACATGTGTGGGAGGTGGGACAAAGGAGGTATCAGAGGTATGAAGAGTGGAACTTGGGGCTTCATTGTAAACTAAAACAATGATAACTAACCTGAACAACAGTATACAAGGCATATTGACATTTGAGAGAGACATACAGCGAGGCATAAAGTAATTGCAGGTGTTGATTGGGAGAACTAGCTAAAACAACAGGTGAGACAACAACAGCTAATCAGCTAACACAACAACAGCAGGTAAAATGGCTGTGACTAGGCAGAGAGGGTCGGATTAACTACACACAGAGCCTGAGTTCACTGCTGGGGCCGACAGAAAAAAAAGAATAAACAGAATTGAGTACCGTGATTAATGGACAGTCCAGCAGATATCAGCTATGTAGCCAAGTGATCATAGTGTCCAGGGGGCAGCAGTAGATGGAACAGGGAAGCCGCCACTACACTAGCGACACGGCGTTTAAAGTTAGTAGCAAGGGGCTAGTAGGAGCGTCTGCTCCGACGGAGGCCGGTTGAAGGCACAGCGGATGGAGTATTCGTCGGCAGACCAGTCGTGGTGGTGCGCCGTGTCGACAGAGAATCCAGGCCAGATGGCGAAAGAGGTATTGTAGAATTTTGTTTGCTAGCCGGGAGATGCGCCTGGCTCACGGCTAACTGGTGCTAGCTTCGTGGCAGTGGCGTTAGCCACTATAGCCAATCAGTAGCAGCGGATCATATAACTCCTTCAACCCAAACCTATCCCCCTTTAGAACACAGGTTGCTTTTGTGGACTGATTTATCAGATAACCAGGAACTACCATCTGCTTCTACACCTCAAAAAACGTTCAAGCATGAAAACGTCTGAAATAAAACAGGTGTGACGATCACATCCATTATCAAGATAGGGCTGCTTGGTATATAGACTAGGAAGATGAAACCACATGCTTTGCTTAACATATAACAAGGTGCTAAGCACATAAGAAAGTGCATGAGTCATGACTCTTTTTAAATGCATTTCTATTTGAGATCTCAGCCATAAATGTATGTACCGGCTAGAGGTCGACTGATTATGATTTTTCAACGCCAATACCGATTATTGGAGAACCAAAAAAGGTCGATAACGATTAATCGGTCGATTTTATTAAATCGGTATCGGCGTCTATTTTTTTTCAATAATAAATATATATAAAAATGACAATTACAACAATACTGAATGAACAATGAACACTTATTTTAACTTAATATAATACATAAATAAAATATATTTAGTCTCAAATAAATAATGAAACATGCTCAATTTGGTTTAAATGCAAAAAGTGTTGGAGAAGAAAGTAAAAGTGCAATATGTGCCATGTAAAAAAGCTAACATTTAACTTCCTTGCTCAGAACATATGAAAGCTGGTGGGTCAATATTCCCAGTAAAGAAGTTTCAGGTTGTAGTTATTATAGGAATTATGACATGTCGACTATTTCTCTCTATACCATTTGTATTTCATATACCTTTGACTATTGAATGTTCTTATAGGCACTTTAGCATTGCCAGCCTAATCTCGGGAGTTGATAGGCTTTAAATCATAAACAGCGCTGTGATTCAAGCATTGCTAAGAGCTTCTGGCAAACGCAGTAAAGTGCTGTTTGAATGAAATGTTCACGAGCCTGCTGCTGCCTATCACCGCTCAGTCAGACTGCTCTATCAAATCATAGACTTAACTTTAATAAACACAGAAATATGAGCCTTTGGTCATTAATATGGTAAAATCTGGAAACTATAAATTTCGAAAACAAAACGTTTATTATTTCAGTGAAATACTGAACCATTCCGTATTTTATCGAATGGGTGGCAACCCTGAGTCTAAATATTACTGTTACATTGCACAACTTTCTATGTTATGTCATAATTAGGTACAATTCTGGAAAATTAGTTCGCAACGAGCCAGGCAGCCCAAACTGTTGAATATACTGGAGCAATGTACACAAGAGAAGTGACACAATGTCCCTAGTTAATATTGCCTGCTAACATGAATTTATTTTAATCAAACTTAACACAATAAAATGTCATGATATCCAAGGAATACTTTTGAATACTTTTGCAAGGCACTGTAGCTAAACACATACAGTACATGGCTGAACTAACGTTAACGAAGTGTGGCAGGGTCAGACTGTTGGCTGGAAACAAATTACATTGTAGGCCCTGCAAAACCACCAAAATCTCTGGTGGAGATATCAAAGGGGAACTGGGTAATCAGGCTAGCTCGCACTTACCATTACTTGAATTCCATTGCGGAAAAATCACTCTTTGATCCAACTGTGGCGCGTGTTGGACTAAGATTAACTATAATTTAGACATTTGCTCACGAGTTAAACACAATTTCGTCAAAACAAATACGAAATTCCACTTGGCGTTAAACTAGTGAGAGAAGTGAAGTATTTTCTTCTCTTTCCTTTGAGCATTCTTCAGTTTACTGAATAGCTATGTTGTCGCTAGCCGCCTCATCTCACATCATCAATTTTAGACAGCCATCTGACGTTAGCATGGATGAGAAATGAGACATCAATTCCAATTGTCAGCCTAAAACAATACCGATTATCCGGTGTCTTTCACTGGTGCGTAAAGTCCGTTCATTTATTACTGTCAATAGGAAATTGAACTACTTTAGCCACAGGTTAAACGTTGATGTTAAAAGCCTCTTTATGGGTGGGTGGTCTGCACAATGAGGTACTGGAAACGTCAACATCAAGGGTGTATTCATTACGGAACCCGTTTAAGAACCAAACAGAAGCAAAGAGAGCAAAACTAGTTTCTATTGGACAAATTCTGGTAGCTCCCTCCCCCTTTCGTTTGCTTCCGTTTAAGAAACGTTTTGCAACAGAATAGGTGGAATAAATACACTCCAGTTTCTGATAATATAAATTATATTATAATGTACAGGCCCACAAAATGTATCGGAATCCCTTGATTGGTTAATCCTTTGCGGTTTCTTGCCTTTAGTCCCCGCCCTCTATTTCTATTCGACACGCAACAGGCACAACCATCATTGAGTGGCACCAGAGCATTGTACAGTCATTGACGTAAGGCAAACGTTTTAACCAAGTAGCTACTGTACTAGAAAATATGATCCTTATAAAAGCTTCATTACTTCAAAAAAATGTTGATGAAAGTGTGATTGTGTTATGGGGTTGTTAACAGAAAAAGCAGTCGTTTCGTTCATATAGGCCAATCACCTAAAAATTTAAACCACGAATTCCTCAAAATATCAATAATCACTGTGGCATTTCTTGCCCATGTTATTTTAATGGTCTTATTTTAAATCAGCTAGGTATGAGTATGCAGATTTTACAAGGCAGCTCAAAATTACTTTTAGGGAGGGTGTCCATCTAGTGTAGTGTAATAACTTACAATGTATCAACATTGGATCTATTTGACCTCTTCACCCTATAATATCTCTCAGGGAAGTGTGCTTATAATGGTTTTAACTTCATATAAAAATGATCCCCTCACATGTTCAAGCCAAACTATTTATATATTTTGATGAGCTACAATTACACGATCACGACATGCAGGTTAAAATATCAAAATAAACTCTGAACCAATTATATTAATTTGGGGACAGGTCGAAAAAGCATTAAACATGGCGATTTAGATAGCAATTGCTAGCTAATTTGTCCTATTTAGCTAGCTTGCTGTTCCTCACTAATTTGTCCTGGGATATAAACATTGAGTTGTTATTTTACCTGAAATGCACAAGATCCTCTACCTTGACAATTAATCCACTCATAAAACGATCAACCGAATCGTTTCTAGTCATCTCTCCACCTTCCAGGCCTTTTCCTTCTCTTGACTTTATGAGATTGGCAACTTTAATAAATTAGGTGCATTACCGCCACTGACCTCGTTCGTCTTTCAGTCCCAGCTGAGTACCTGCTTCTAACAACCAATGAGGAGATGGGAGAGGCAGGACTTGCAGCGTGATCTGCGTCAGAAATAGAACTGACTTCTATTTTAGCCCTTGGCAAAGCAGACGCGTGTTGGCGCAATAATTGAATAACATAGATTTCTACATTTATTTTTGCAACGCACCCGCATCAGCCTGTGACACCTTCGACATCTCTGAAAAAAACTTTGCGCAAAACAATGCCGAGTTCAAGTGCTAGTCGGAAACTAGGAAACGCTGACATTTCCGAATCGCTAACTGGTTGTAGTTATACATGTACTGCGTTCATTCTGTTAGCAAGTCAGAAACGTCTGTTTTCTAACCAGTTTCCTATGTTGTCCTATGCCAAGGTTGTAACTTTAAAATGGAGTTGTTGATAAGAACAGCTGCCCTATGAGCACAATGTTGAAAATATAACCTTTTTGGCTGAACAAATTTTACAAGGCAGCTCAAAATTACTTTTAGGGAGGGTGTCCATTTCTCTCACTAGATGAGCTCCAATACTTATTTCAGAGAAATTACATTTGATTATCCTTTGGTTCTAAATGCCATTAGAGCTAAATATAATCTTGAACTTCAAATAACGGTTTTGAACATTCAAATTTTATGAATGTAAAGTTTCCAGAAACATTTCTCATCTTTTAAAACACTACAAAATCCATATGAAGTATGATTGCTTCAACAAGCATGTCAATTCCACAATGACGAAGTTAACTTGGTAATGTAATTAAAGAGGAAAAGCTATACTAAATGACACTCGTTCTGATTTAAACTGTGGTTCAACCTTTAAACCACAACATTGGTCTGAGTACCAGCCTCTTAAGCTAACATTCCACCCCTTGTCATTGCCAAAGAGACTGTTTAATATGTGCTGGATTTATAGCGGAGTTGCTCATTGGCTGCCGGAATTAACATATTTTCCTTGACAACATGTGGAACATCGGAAATAGAACGATAATTTATAACAAAGTTTTAAAAACATTTAGCTGTTAGCAAGTTGAATTAAGACATTTTGTGGATGGAATTGCAGTATGTATTTAGTTTGAGAATTTAGACGTGTGCTACTGTAGAAACTTGACAGATTGGTTTCATCTGGACAAACAAAAAAAAGCACCCGGATACCAACATGTTCTGTGGAGAAAAAAAGTGACAAGAATTCCGATCGAATCAGGATCTGCTCGAGCTCATTAACAATAGAATGTTCATTGAAGATAGCAGAAAGGCCAGCCTCTTTGGCACATGACATGGTGTACAGAGAGTGGAGACACTGGTACCCAGCCTACAACAGCATGTGTCTCAATCTTTTTCAGGATTCCAAACCTGCATTCTTTTTAAACATTGCAGAATAAAAAAATAAAAGATCAATTGAACAAAACACTCATTTTGCAAACATATTGTATTCATCCAGTTGTGAAGCCAAGTGTAAATACCAGGTCAATTCCCCCAGTGCATCACTCATTGAGGTGATTTAATCAGTGTAGAGCAGCAAACAAATACAGAGGAGTAATTATAAGCACTGCTATGTGGATACAGGAGAGGGTATCATTGTTCTGTAGAAATGCAAAGTTCAACATCATATACAGTCCAAGAAAGAGACATTTTCACATGTGCAAATTGTCCAGTCCATGGTGTTTTTCACCCTCCTCTGACTCCAACTGATAGCAATCAACATTGAAATAATGCTTTTTCAGCCATCACATTGGCCTCTCACTAGAGAGAAAAAAAACCTGACACTATTACACTACCACAGCTGAGACAATTGGATTGGTTTGTGCAAGGTACATAAGTGCCTGATACGGACACAACATATTTCTGAGTGTGGAAACAGGTGTGTCTGTGGACACTGGTTTTACCAGTGGGGCCCCAGGGGAGGCTGAGACTTGACAGTGAGTTCAGAGCTCTGACAGGGGAGAGGGACACTCCTTGTCTCCACAGGTGCTTGGTTCCCACGATGCGAGGAAACGTCTCCCCAGAGCTCATAACTCCACATCGTCCGAGTCCGGTGCAGTACTGGTGGACTGGGCCTCTTCCTGTCTCTCTCCCCATACAAATCTGTAGTTGTTTTCCAACTCCTGCTGTCTCTTTTGCTCCTTGTAAACCTCTTCTGTTCCCCCTGTCTGAGAGAAATACAGGGAAGAGCAAAAATAATAGCTCACACAATTACTCATATATTACTTAGACTTCTTCCAAAATGTTGAACTGCTTCCCTCTCCATCAATTGCTTATATTGGTTTTGAGAGCAGTCGTTGAACCAAAGAGAGAAAATGTCCTTACAGATCTTTTTCAACACATATCAAAACCTTTTTCTAGACAGAAGAGGAAACTCTAGTGTTTTTTTAAAAGGTTGATTTTTTAAAATTGTAATTACCAGTAGGTTGATGAGCAGCTCTCTGAAGGACTTGGTATCTTCTTCAGTCAACCACTGGTCCCCAGCCTCCTCAGCTGTCCTTCGTGTTATAATCTTCACCTCAATTTTACCTTAAAAAATCGTTATCAACATTACAATTACTAACAAGCGTTTCACATAGACCAAAGCGCGTGCGCACGCACACACACTAGAATATGGACAGCTTAAAATGTGCAACTCTGCACAAACATGAATGTCAGCCAGCAACCCTATTGAAAAGCTTCTGCCACAATACCACACAAAATGAGAATAGATCATAGAAACGAGACATGGAAAGCACACAAGAGACAGATGAAAATGGATGAGAGAGTGTGACTGTTGCATCTACACCTCTTAAAAATATATTTCATGCTATATACAAATCATTCAAATCCAGGTGGAAAATATTTACACAAGAAGCAACTCCAGCCTAAAATCAGAAATGTTAATGACAAGCACACCCAGAAGCTTCCTCAGATAATATGTTCACACATTAACTTTGCCACACACCAGAGATCTGAAGGGAATTTAAAAACCCATTTCAACAGTTACGAGATCATGCAAAGCATAGCTCTGTTTTGCCAGTGACCCCCTTCTATTTTTGGAACCTGACCTAAATAGCCCAAATTAGATGAAAAGAGTGACATGATCATACGCTAAAGATATCAGGAGGAAAAGAGAGACAGGCCGTGTGTTTTTGGGCACTCCCCTTCCTACCTTCGGCCTTCAGTCCCGCCTTCTCTAGCTGTTCTTTAACCACGTCCTTAATGTGCTGCCACTGGGGGTCACCTTCGCCCATCTCCTGAACTTTGACCTCCCCATCGGGACTGCTGCCTGTCTTATACTTAGTAACTCTGATCTTAACAAGGTCGTCAGCCGCTTGGTCTGGGGTGACGAGACAAAAGAGGGACAAACAACAGAGGTCACCTCCCAACAAGTAAAAGTAGGGCAACAGGATGTAGGAGTTAAAGCCAGCAATGTGGGTGGGATCGCTCAAGAGTTTTCAATTCACTACCGGTATTCTATGATTCCCTTTCTCTATATATGGGACTGTAAGTATACTGATATAGCCTACTCCCATTTTACTCTCTCCTGAGCATTGAACAGCAAATCTCCAAAAAGGTACTGAACATGAGATGGAACAAAAAATTATGACAGACATCTACATAGAAATGAATATACACAGAATGTAGATGTATGATCTATGAACACAGAGCCAGGCCCAGAGGGTGGAGGTCCAGGCAGAGAGCCCAGTTACCTGGCTGTCGAGGGGCCAGGCTGGGACTACCCCTGGCTGGGTCGTTGGCCCTCTGGCCTCCCTCTGTCGGGGGCTCTGCCTCTGTGTCCCTGGCCTCTTTGTCCTCCAGGCGGTCCAGCAGCTTGTCCAGAGTAGCCTCCAGGGTCTGGGTTGCCTGAGTGCGGTCAAACTCCCCCTTCAGACCCTCGGTCTCCAGTTCTTGCTGAGCCTAGAACAAAAAAGAGAAACCCCACGAAGCAACATTATCAATCAAAATAGTAACATGTTGACAAAATAATGGTCATTTAGATGTCCATCTACCT
Source organism: Oncorhynchus clarkii lewisi (assembly GCF_045791955.1). Classification (NCBI taxonomy): domain Eukaryota; kingdom Metazoa; phylum Chordata; class Actinopteri; order Salmoniformes; family Salmonidae; genus Oncorhynchus; species Oncorhynchus clarkii. Next base: position 57,087,930 of record NC_092153.1, read on the forward strand.
CACATGTTTGGCCAATAATGTGGTTGAGCACTCAATAACCTGTTCTATTACAGAGACCCATTTCCAGCATGTACACTTGTCTAGCATCTCTAGTGTCTGTTCGCACCTCGTCTATGATGTTGTCAAACTCCTTTTGCATTTCCCCTTTCATTTCCTCAATGTTGGCAGAAGGCACTGAGATGTCAGCTATCTCCTCCTCAAACTCCTGCAGCAAGAGATGCTCTTCTTCATCCCCCTCCTCATCCCTCTCCTTTTCCTTCTCGTTTTGGAGTTCCTCTCGTTCTTGTTTGGCTTCATTTTCTGCTTTCTGAGAACGAACTCAGAATTAACCATATTGAAATGAAATGCACAAAAATGTCACTGCATTATGAATACATTGTTATGGGTAAAAGTAAACTGTGCCATGGCCTAAAGGCAGCACTAACCTTTCTGTTGCTCTCTTTGAGATGCTGCACAAATTTCATCAGGTCTGCAGGGTCAGTGATGATCTTGAAGTTAAATTGTTCATCTCCAAAAGCTATGAGGAGTAAAAAAAAACACCAGATGGATATTAACCAAAAGGAAAATACTTGAAAGCATCAGAAGTGATATTGCAGTGAAAAAATAAATTCCAGTTTAATATATTACCATCCTCTGTGACCTCATTGTCTGTGAGCTGATTATCATAGGCATCCTCTCCAGCCTGTGAAAACAAAACACTGTTGGTGCCATCTTGTGGAAGACTAAGGCATACGTTCAAAGATATGACGATCACTGACTGTACCTGATGCTCTGAAGTGGTGTCAGTTGCTGTGGTACTCCCTGGCTTTGTCACTCCCTCCCAGAAATCAGAATCCTCGGGCTCTTCAGAGGTCAGAACTGCATCTGGTCCAAGAGGAATTAACCAAGAGGACTGATTATTTCTCAATATGATGCGTTCATTATAAAATCCTGCAAGCAAGCTGTTCAATAAATTAAGTACTTTGATTAAGAAAACGGGATTTGTACCTTTTGTGTCTGACCCCAGGACATCTGGGTCATCAGTTGGCGTCGCTGAGTCCTCGTCTGTCCCCTCGTCACCAGCCAACATCTCATCAAGAGTCTTCAGCTCCTCTGAGATCTGCTCCACTTTACGTTTCGTATCCGCTGAAAATGAAAGAGAGCGAGAAGCAGAGTTACATTATTCATTAGGGCTTGTGAAATCAGGAAAGTACCAATTAAAATATTTAGCCTGGCTCCATATCACAGTACATAGTGGTTCCTCCTTTAAAAAGTTGCATCATACTGCAGCTCACCTTGTGGGCTGCTGCAGAATTCTATGGCACGTTATGTGATTGTCAGACATTTTTACCATTAATGCTAGTTAGACCACCAGGGGGCATCTTTGAGAAGCATTTGATAGTAATGCCAATATTGAAGATGAAATAACTTTTTTGTAAGAACATAGTATATGGGATTGATTTTAAGAAATGTAGCTTAATTAATTGAATATTATGGCGTTTCTATTGGAAGAAAAACGAAACCCTCAGGGTTTCCGTTAATGCCATATTTTCCGTTCCATCCTGTATAACGTGATGGTCGGGAAAAGGCTACAGTACTAAGAGCATAAGAGGATTGGAGGATTCTAAATGAATATCTAAGAGGCATTTTTCATTAGGGCAAATCTGATCTGTGAGAATATCTAATGGGCTTTCATATCATTCTAAACTAATTAATAATAAATCGCTTTGTTTAAAAATTAACGATATTTTAGAGATTATTTTGTTTTAATTTAACCTAGAGTGAGCGAGAAAAGGCCAATCTTAAACATGGGGTGAGACATTCTCACTAATTTGTAAATAAAGTTAGTTATTTTGAATGGTTTATTTCTGTTTTTAGAGGGAGAGAAACCAAAAGCCGCCTCATGGGTCTCCCGGTGGCGGCTGGCACAGGTATCAAAGCAGCATCTGTAGTAATGCAGTTTTCACTGCGATGCAGTGTCTTAGACCGCTGCGCCACTCGGGAGGCCCCATCCACAAAGTTTAACACTGATCAATTGCCATGCACAAAGTACCAAAATACAGAGGTGTTGGTAAAAGGTATATTGTCCTGCTAATGGCCCATAATGGGCTATTATAATACTGTACATGGTGTCTAGGTCAGGATAACCAAAACATTGCTTTATATTAAAGACTATCAGAAAGAATGTTGGTACTTATTTTGATCCAAAGCCATGAATGAGTGAGTCACTCAGCTTTATGTAGGTGCCGGGGATAAATTAGTGTTAGAAATGACTGCCTAGAAGGTCAGCATCCCGGAGTTGCCTCTTCACTGTTGACGTTGAGACTGGTGTTTTGTGGCTACTATTTAATGAAGCTGCCAGTTGAGGACATGCGAGGACTCAGTTTCTATTTGGTTTATGTCGCCCATTAATTGTCAGTTAGACACACAGTAGCGCCTTGGGACCCAAAAGGATCATCAGTGCTCCAACTCCCCATTGCGCTGGTCTAGAGCAATGAAGTAGTGACGCAGGGTACCGTATTAAACCACAAATTACCTCTAAGTCCCGCAGCATAATCGCAAAACATTTAGTTGAGCAACCACTGTATAGGCCAAGCACCCTCCCAAAGACCCCCAGCCCCTGTTGACTCACAGACTTGGGCCTTGACATAGTCCATGTACTGCTGGGTGCTGAGGGCTGGCTGGCACACAATGCCCTGGGGCTTGGCGGTGTAGGGCGGGCGCAGGAAGGGGTGCTGGCAGGTGCGGGTGGTGTGGACCGTCAGCACATAGCGGCACGACTGGGGCTCATCCACACGGGCCACGTAGTCCCCCGAGCCCTCCTCACACACAAACTGGACGACACAGACCAGAGCAGATTTAGGGGCCAGAAGTCATGGATTGTCAAGGAGCCACACCAGTCATATCTAATGTGTTTGGAGTTTTACAAGATGTATTAAATACAATACAAAACACAGGTTGTCCTTACTGATGTCTATTGCAATATTAAGACCCCATCGCATAGGCTCTCACCCTGACTTCAGTCTCCCTGGGGTTCCCGTTCAGGTCACACTTGGAGCCATTGACATAGCTCTGACTGTGGTAGCGCTTCAGTCTGTGTTGCTTGGAGGCCTGGGCACCAGGGAGGAAGATAAAGAGATTATTATCAACGCATACAGCATGGATATTCTACTGTATCATCAAATTGCATAGACCATTACAAATTTAAACACTTGCCCCCAATGCCCCCCTTTCCTGATAGACGTGTTAATATTGCACCATAAATTGTGCCTTCCTGTATTATACTTAAAATGTTTATTATATTCTACTGAGCCATTTACTTTATGTTGGTAATCTAAACTTGTATTATTGTTGTTGAATTGTCCAGAAGGAACCTGCCAGTAAGAATTTTGTTGGACAGTGTATCCTGTACATACAACTTGAAACAGCGGGTGAGTCTCAGGGGAGGGAGTCACTTCTGCTGTAGCAATCAATTCAGCCTCACACGCGGTTCTTTCCCTCATCATATCATCAACCTGAACAAGGTACATGCTGTGTTCCAAAACCAACAAGCAGCCCCGTACCTGCCAAGCACTCATTCTAACCCTAATGCAACTATAGTAAAATGGGTGAAAAACAAAGTAGGATACAAATCTAAACAGCTTGAGATTTTCCTGTACATTCTCTCTCAATTGGCTTACACAACATGCTTTTTGCATGTTTTCCAGCAAGTATACATGAAAAACTCTTGGTTTTGTCCTTTGTATGAGCAGAATTAAACACATACTGAATCAAATAAACTTTATTTGTTAAAATGCGCCGAATACAACGTGTAGACCTTACCGTGAAATGCTTATTACAAGTCCTTAACCAACAGTGCAGTTGAAGATAGAGTTACGAAAAAATAACTAAAAGTAACACAATAAAATAACGAGGCTATATACAGTGAGTACCGGTATTGAATCAGTGTGGGGGTAGAGGTAATTTGTACATGTAGGTAGGGGTGAAGTGACTATGCATAGATAATAAACAGCGAGTAGCAACAGTGTAAAAAAGTTACCATACCAGGCAGTGATGCAACTGGGCAGGATGCTCTCGAAGGTGCAGCTGTAGAACTTTGAGGATCTGGGAACCCCTGCTAAATCTTTTCAGTCTACTGAGGGGGAAAAGGTGTTGTGCCATCTTCATGACTGTCTTGGTTTGTTTGGACCATGATAGTTCGTTGGGGATGTGGACACTAAGGAACTTCAAACTCTCGACCCGCTCCACTATAGCCCCGTTGATGTTAATGGGGGCCTGTTTGGCCCGACTTTTCCCACAGTCCACGATCAGCTCCTTTGTCTTGCTCACATTAAGGGAGAGGTTGTTGTCCTGGTACCATACTGCCAGGTCTCTGACCTACTCTCTATAGGCGTCTCCTCATTGTCGGTGATCAGGTAAACTTGATGATGGTGTTGGAGTTGTGTTTGGCCTCGCAGTTGCGGGTGAAAAGAGTACATGAGGGGACTAAGCACACACCCTTGAGGCGCCCCAGTTTTGAGGATCTGCATAGCAGACGTGTTGTTGCCTACCCTTCCCACCTGGGGGCGGCCCTTCAGGAAGTCCAGGATCCAATTGCAGAGGGAGGTGTTAAATCCCATGGTCCTTAGCTTAGTGGGCACTATGGTGTTGAACACATAACTATAGTCAATGAACAGCATTCTCACATAGGTGTTCCCTTTTGTCCAGGTGGGAAAGGGTAGTGTGGAGTGCGATTGAGATTGCGTCGTCTGTGGATCTGTTGGAGCGGTATGCGAATTGGAGTGGGTCTAGGGTATCCAGGATGGATGCTGTTGTGAGTCATGACCAGCTTTTCAAAGCACTCCATGCCTACCGACGGGAGTGTTACGGGGCAGTAATAATTTAGGCTGGTTACCTTCACTTCCTTGGGCACAGGAACTATGGTGGTCTGCTTGAAACATGTAGATATTACAGACTCAGTCAGGAAGAGGTTGAAAATGTCCGTTTAGACACTTTCCAGTTGGTCCGCGCATGCTTTGAGTACACGTCCTGGTAACCCTGTTCCCGCTGCATTGTGAATGTTGACCTGTTTAAAAGTCTCACATCGGCTACCAAGAGCGTTATCACACAGTTGTCCAGAACAGCTGGTGCTCTCGTGCATGCTTCAGTGTTGCTTGCCTCGAAACAAACATAAAAGGCATTTAGCTCGTCTGGTCGGCTCGCGACACTGGGCAGCTCACGTCTGGGTTTCCCTTTGTAGTCCGTAATAGTTTAAGCCCTGCCACATCAGACAAGCTTCAGAACCGATGTAGTAGGATTCAATCTTAATCCTGTATTGACGCTTTGCTTGTGTGATGGTTCATCTGAGGGCATAGCGGGATTTCTTATAAGGGTCCAGATTAGTGTAACGCTCCTTGAAAGCGGCAGGTCTAGCCTTTAGCTCAATGTGGATGTTGCCTGTAATCCATGGCTTCTGGTTGGGATATCTACGTACAGTCACTGTGGGGACAACATCGTTGATGCACTTATTGATGAAGCCGATGACTGATGTGGTACACTCCTCAACGCCATTTGATGAATCACGGAACATATTCCAGTCTGTGCTAGCAAAACAGTCCGCGTCATCTGACCACTTCCGTATTGAGCAAGTCACTAGTACTTCCTTCTTTCGTTTTTGCTTGTAAGCAGGAATCAGAAGCATAGAATTATGGTCAGATTTGCCAAATGGAGGGCGGGGGAAGAGCTTTATATGCATCTCTGTGTGTGGAGTAAAGGTGGTCTAGAGTTCTCTTTCCCTCTGGTTGCACATGTGAAATGTTGGTAGAAATTAGGTAAAACAGCTTTAAGTTTGCCTGCAGCCACTAGGGGCACCACTTCTGGATGAGCATTTTTCTTGTTTGCTTATGGCCTTATACAGCTGGTTAAGTGCGGTCTTAGTGTCAGCATTGTGGTGGTAAATAGAAAGCTAAGAATAATATGGATGAGAACTCTCTGTAGATAGTGTGGTCTACAGCTTACCATAAGGTACTCTACCTCAGGCGAGCAATACCTAGAGACTTCTTTAATATTAGACATCGCTCACCAGCTGTTATTGACAAATAGACACACACCCCCGCCCCTCGTCTTACCAGACGTAGCTTCTCTGTCCTGCTGGTGCATGGAAAATAACGGCAGCTCTATATTATCCGTGTCGTCATTCAGCCACGACTCGGTGAAACATAAGATATTACAGATAATGTCCCATTGGTTGTATAATCGTGATCGTAGGTCATCTATTTTATTTTCCAATGATTGCCATCTGTTCTATTGGCCAACGTGCATGGGAGTTTACTCACTGGCCTACGAATTATGAGAAGGAAGCACGGCCTCCAACCTCTTTTTTCACGCAAATGACGGGGATTTGAGCCCGTTCCCGAGAAAGCAGTATATCCTTCGCGTTGGACTTGTTAAAGAAAAATTATTCTTCCAGTTCGAGGTGAGTAATCGCTGTTCTGATGTCCAGAAGTTATTTTCGGTCATAAGAGACAGTAGCAGCTACATTATGTACAAAATAAGTTTAAAAAGTGAAATTCAAAAAAAAAATTAAAAATAGCAAAGTTGGTTAGAAGGACGTAAAACGTCAGTCATCCCCTCCAGCGCCACGAAGTAACACCACAAAGTATGACAAAATGCTTTAAGGGTAGAGAGGAGAGGGGCTGCATGCAACAGAGGATTAAACCAGTTACCTTGGCTGTTTCATTGTTCCAGTCAAACTCTGAATCATAGTACCCCAGGAAGAGAACATCCCCTTTGATGTCTGTGTCTGTGGAGAGATAAAAACAGACTATCATTAGAGGCCTAAATCTAAATAGACAAAGCACCATCAGGTAAACCATGTGATGCAGCAGCACTTGACAGACAGGTCAACACTAGACAGGTCAACACCAGAGAAGTAAATAATGACGTGTAACAAGGGGATCCAAAATAAACATGGTGAAAGTGTAAACAGTTAGTACAAACAAGATGATCCAGCTGTTGCTACTTGTGTTAACTTTTGGCAAACACCGTGGTTGAAAATAAGTCTTACCCTCAAGGTGGTACTGTCTAATGTGTTGTCCATAGCAGAACTCATATGTCCACCAGTCTTTTGTCTGCAGTTATAGAGAATGACAACGTTTCAGTTGCTATGACATTTCATATTCATGTTGACAGTGACCTTACAATACTAGAAGAATAGCAAATAGCCTAGGCTGCCTTATATGGAGAAGTTCTAATATGCATATGGAGTCTGTCCAACTCAAGGTCCGGTAGATTACAAGTTCAATAATCCAAGTGACTTCTTCATCCATATACAGTAAGAGAGGTAGCTTATTGTAGAGACAATTTGGATGGTTAGGTTATGCAAACTGACCAAATCAGATAAGCACGAAAGGTATTTAACTGTCAATACAAGTTGCACAACTCATTGCAAGCATCCAACCTGGGCCAACTAAACGTATTCTCTTCCATTTAATTAAAAGCATCACTTTATAACTGTCTGCAATAGTTCTGGTGTAAAGTGGCCAGGGGAGAAAACTGTTTAGACATTGATGCAATATGAAGCACTGTTGTCTCTAGGCAGTGGTATAGTATTCCTCCCCTTAGTCTTCTTGTGTGTGTGTGCGTGTGTGTCTGACCTTCACTAGGCAGGGGGCAGTGTGCATGGGCTTGAGCAGGTCTGGGATGCCTGGTCCGGTGTAGCCTTGGGAGTCAGGCTCAGAGGCTCGGTCCTGGTGAAACCTCACTGCCTGGGCTGGAAGGCGACATTCATACATCTGCTTGTATTTGCTGGACACCAGCATGACTTCTTCTGTCTTAGCCTGCATTGTAGAAAACATGACATAACGCTAGATAAAACAGACTATTACATAGCTAGTTAACGAGATAGCTAACTAGGCAAGTATGCTATCTGACAGCTGCTGTCAACTTGAAACTGCGTTTTCTAAACGATAGCTACATATTAGTAGGTAGCAACAGTTAGCACAATGTATCGGTCTGTGCATAACGGTAACGTCCGCATTGTTGACTGGTGCGCTAGCTAGCAGCACTATAACGTTACTTCATCTAATTAGATAGCTAGTGCATTATAATTTCATTCAAATATCACGACTAACGTTAGCAAGCCATTAGCCATCTGACTCCACTAGCGATCTACAGTGACGTTAGATAGCTAACTGGGCAGAATCGCTGAGACCATGCATGCTAGCTAACGTAAACTATAAATTCTTAATTTCACGTCTCACCTGCCCCATAATGACAGGATCGGGAAGAATCTGGATCCCATATTTCACCTCGTTTAATTCCTCTAGATTCAAGAAAGCCAAGACGGATAGCTGACATGTCAAAAAGAAAACGTACAATCCCCTCAACCACCTAACCACGGAAGCAGCCATGATAGCTAGTTTCTGCTTCTCTTTCTTCTATGGTATAAGCTAGCTACATCTGTCAAGTATTGTTGCTGTTTATTTGTGCTATGGAACGTCATTGATTGGACAACAGGGACATCAAATACCACATAATACGGTATTATACATGTCAATCAAAGCCACTACGTTGTCCTATTGGATAATTGTCAAACATATCCAGAATCCCTCGTTTTGGACACGACTGTTTCGTCGATTGGTCGAATAAGTATGTATAGGCGTGGCTCATACATCATTGGGTGAGTTCCTTTTGCATGGCCCGGTTCCCCGGGTAAGTTGGGATTTCATTTAACCCTTGTTAACCCTTGTGTGGTGTTTGGGTCTGTGGGACCAATTTTCAATGTTTACTCAAATAAAAACTATACAATTAATATTTTTTTCAACCTGAGACTCATTGGCCTTGGCTCATTTTCTGTGAAGAACATGTAAAATAACACATTTTCATTGAGTGCACACTGTGTACCCCCCTGCACATTTATAAAGCACATATTTGGTGTTCAGGTCCACTGGACCCGAGGGTAATAAAAGTGTGGAAAAGTGTATGTGTAGGTCAAAACAAGTAAAAATGAAACAAAAAGGTTTGCTGTGTGCCTTCACTGTGTCACCCTCCTCCCTGGGCCTGCTGTTTCAACATAACACCAAGAACCTGTCTGTCTGTCTCCCTGCCTATCTGCATGTCTTCAGCTTTTCTCGCACTCTTTACCCTTTGTAGTGTGTGAAACTACACAATGTATTGCGGGAACCTGCACAATGTTATTACAATACATTATTTCGATACATTATTTTGATACATTGTAAAAAATATACCCCAGCCAGGTGCAAATTTGGGGAGGGACACATAATAATAAATAGCTTGGCATATGTGACTCCTTACCATGGCATATGTGACTCCTTAAATTTCAGAATATGAGGATCATGTCTCTGTCAATTCGGAGTCTGACTGAGTTGGAAGAAGAGGATGAGATTGACCCTCAGCCATTCCCATGACCAGCCCGTCAGCAATCAGCTCATCAGCAGCCGGCAGGAGGAGAAATATGGATGTCAAAAAAGTGTGAACTTGAATGGTCTTCTTGTCCAAGGAATGAGCCACCACACATGGCTGCCAATGTGATAAGGATGCAACCAGGGCATACGTGGCTGGCAGTTACTCGTGTGCAGGACATAAAGTCTTATTTTGAACTGTTCATCCCAGACACCATCAGAAAATCATTCAGGACTGCACTCATTTGGAAGGAAGGTGTGTTTTTGGAGAGAGATGGAAGGAGATGGACCAAACTCATTCACATGCATACTTTGGGGTTCTTATCCTTGCTGGTATTTTTAGATCCAATCGGGAATCCACAGAATCCCTGTGGGATGCAGAAACTGCCAGATAACTTTTCTGTGCAACAATGTCTCTGGGAAAACTTCCACATTATTTCCAGGATTATCCGCGACGATAACCGAGACACCAGACCAGCTCGGGGGCAGAGAGACAAGCTAGCTGCAATCAGGTCAGTGTGGGACAAGTTGGTGGACTGCCTTCCCCTGTTTCACAACCCTGGGCCCAAAGTTATTGTTGATAAGCAGCTTATGCCATTTAGGGGCTGCTGCCCCTTTAGGCAGTACATACCGTCTAAACCTGCAAAATATGGAATCAAGTTCTGGGCTGCCTGTGATGCTGCTTTATCATATGTGTGGAACTTGCAAGTGTATACGGAGAAGCCAGATTGAGGAGCCCCTGAGAAGAACCAAGGGATGCGGGTTGTCCTGGACGTGACACAGGGCCACAACATCACATGCAATAACTTTTTCACTTCGCACAAGCTGGGACAGGAGCTCCTCAAGAGGAACCTGACGATGGTAGGAACAGTACGAAAAAACAAGCCAGAGCTCCCTCCTCAGCTGTTGAATACATGGAACAGGCCTATCAATTCCTCCAAGTTTGTGTTCACAGCTGACACGTCCCTAGTGTCCAACGTGCCAAAGAAAGGCAAAAATGAAGCTGCATAGGGATGGGAGAATCTATGGCCAGGAACCTCAAAAAACAGAGATCATAATGGATTGCAATGCCAAAAAAGGAGGGGTGGACAATTTAGACAAGCTGGGGTCTGGCTACAGCTGCAAAATAAGAACCCTATGCTGGTTCCCCATCCGCACAACCCACATAACCAACAACTCCAATACAGGAAGTAAGTGTGAGTGAGGTTGTTGCATGTGTGTGTGTCTGACTCTCCTACCTTTGTCACGTTCTGACCTTAGTTCTTTTGTTATGTCTTTGTTTTAGGTTGGTCAGGGCGAGAGTTGGGGAGGGTTGTCTTTGTTTGTTTTTCTATGTTGTGTTTTGCATTTGGCCTGGTATGGTTCTCAATCAGAGAAAGGTGTCGTTAGTTGTCTCTGATTGAGAATCATACTTTGGTAGCCTTTTCCCACCTGTGTTTCGTGGGTGATTGTTTTCTGTCTTTGTGTATGTCACCAGACAACACAACTGATGCGAGGTACCAACATTCAAAATCCATGCTAGAAAGTGTGTAAATAAACAATTTGGGAAAGGGTGCGGAATTGGGCTGCTCAGCCTCCCTTTCTCTCTCTCTCTCTCTCTCTCTCTCTCTCTCTCTCGCTCTCTCGCTCTCAATTCGTCTTGTTGCTGCCAGTTGTACAATTTATTGTCAAAGTACAAAAAAAACATGATCCATTTCTCTGTTTGTCTGTCTCTCTCTCGTTTTTTTCTCTCTCGCTGCATGAATACACCTTTGTGGCATGAGAGACCACTGGAATTATTCTACCGCTGCCATAAATGTAGCAATAACTGTAGTGGAGCTGGGCAGAGACCCTGCAGTCACAGCTTGAGTGCACTGCACCATCACCTGTGCAATAAAGGTCCAGATCTCTTGGCAGATGATGTAGGTTAGTGCGCCACACCTCGATCAGACGACAGTGCCATTGCGTCAATGCTGTGTAATAAACTCTGCAGTCAAACTTTTTTACTGAATATGTATGCAACAAAAGTTCAACATTCACTTTTTCCTACTATGCATACAATTTGATGCATATTGTTGCAAAATTGAAAATGAATGTACTTCTGGTCCAAAACGCAATGATGCTGGTCTGATCGAGACCAGTCTATTGCTTTGCAGTACATTTTATATTGATAGTCTTCCGTTGGATATGCCTTTGCATGAACCTTCATGCAATTCAATTCGATGCATGCATTCTGCTGCGATTCCAACGACTGGCCGCTCGTGGCATCGCTCTTGCGTCTGTTTTACGAGTCTTGGCGGAACAGCCTGGCGTGGGCGCACAGCACTGTGCTGCATGCAGGGGGATGAAGCATATCATCTATCGGAATTAAAACAGTGCTACTGCCGGATTCACATAAATGGAATGTAACCAGATTTTTAACAACATTATTTTACGCATGCATTATAAGTATATTGGTGGCAATTTCAAAAGGACAATCTGATTGGTGGAGACGTTAAGGTACGATTTATTTTGAGGTTATAATATTCATGAAAGGCCTATGATTTTCTTATGATGGATTATTGAGGATTTTATCAGTTGCATTCCCATTTAACTTGAAACAGTCATGCAAATAGATCATTGTTTCAAAGCATTTATGCACATTACATGCGAATTAGAGGCTTTGATTCAGAATAAGATATATCCTAATTATATCTTGTGAAATATCATTAGGGGCGTTGGTGACCTTTTACGAGTGTATTGCTGCCATATTTAATTTGTATTGAGAAAATATACATTATAATAAACAATTATACCTGTATCATTTGTCTACGTGCACCAACCGCACCCGGTCAATTCAGAGGCCTCTGAGAAAGGCTGAATCATATATCTCAATTCTGTCCATCGACGTGCTTTGACCTGAAATTGGTCCAGATTTCATTAGATCTGAATGACAACATAGTGCGTTTTTCCTAGTTTGTGCAATGGATTGCATCAGAGGAAATATAACGGAGCGCAAGGATGAGATGCTCACATATAAGCCTGTCGATGACTGCAGTAAATAAATTCAAAATTGTTACGGGTCCTGGAAAGGCAAAATAAGCATTACACACATTAGTCGGGAGGGACACAGACAGCGCTACTAGACATGGCGCTGGCAAGGATACAGGCTACAGCCAACTCACATTTTTTCATCCAAATCTTTGATTCTGTATATTCCATCGACTATTATAGCCGACCTGTTCTTGCGTTTGCATGTAAACGTTTTTTTTTTTTTTTAGACAGCAGTGGCTTCTTCCGTGGTGTCCTCCCATGAACACCATTCTTGTTTAGTGTTTCACGTATCGCAAACTCGTCAACAGAGATGTTAGCATGTCCCAGAGATTTCTGTGAATCCTTAGCTGACACTCTAGGACTTCTTAATGAGCATTCTGCACTGTGCTCTTGCAGTCATCTTTGCAGTACACTGTGAATGCTTAAATTATGTATTCAATATAGACAAGAAAAAATACAATACTTTGTGTGTTATTAGTGTAAGCAACCTGTGTTTGTCTATTGTTGTGACTTAGGTGAAGATCAGATCAAATTTTATGACCAATTTATGCAGATATCTAGGTAATTCCAAAGGGTTCACATACTTTTTCTTGCCACTGTATGTACATGAAGGAAGGGTGAAGTGACTAGGCATCAGGATAGATAATAATAAGAGTAGAATAAAGTACAGACTAGCAGCAACAAATGATGAGTGTAAAAGTGTCAGAAATAGATGTGACCGATGTGAAATGGCTAGCTAGTTAGCGGTTTCAATCGGGTGAGGTAACTCTCTCTGAGACTTGAAGTAGTTGTTCCCCTTGCTCTGCAAGGGCCATGGCTTTTGTGGCGTGATGGGTAACGATGCTTCGTGGGTGACTGTTGTCTGTGTGCAGAGGGTCCCTGGTTTGAGCCCGGCGAGGGGACGGATAAAAGCTATACTGTTACATAGAGGTGCTGGATGTCTGGGAGTTCGGCCCCAGTGATGTACTGGGCTGTCTGCACCACCCTCTGTAGCACTTTGCGGTCAAGGGTGGTGCATTTGCCATACCAAGCAGTGATGCAGCCAGTCAATATGCTCTCGATGGTGCAGCTGTAGAACTTTAGAGGATCCGAGGGCCAATGCCAAATCTTTTTGAGGGGAAAGAGGTTCTGCCGTGCCCTCTTCAAAACTGTGCTGGTGTGTGTGGATCATGTTCCGTCCTTAGTGATGTGGATGGGAGCAAAGAGCTTCCTTCAGGCGCTTGAACCCCGCTTCGGTCTTGTCCCCGTCCATTTCACTGTTTTCGGGAGGCAGGCCCTGGTTAAAACGGTAAGGGGGGGATGCTATAGCCACAAAGTTGGGGATAAACCGGCTGTAGTATCCTGACAATCCCCGGAAGGACTGGTGCGTGTAATGGGCCAGTCACGTACCGCATGGACCTTCCTCTCCTGGGGCTTGACGTTCCCCCGTCCGAACAAATACCCCAGGTGCTCCACCTTTTGAGCACTAGCTTGCATTTCTTGGGGTTTGCTGTCAACCCAGCTTGCCTGAGCGAGTCCAGCACCGCCAGTTTTGGCACCAACACCATGCGCTGTGGGACTCTTCAATGACCCCCATCCTCAGCATAGCCTTCACTTCCTGCTTCACGGCCTTCATTCGGGCCTCTGGGATCAAGCTTGGCCTCTTTTGTACCGTATCCCCGGGCCGGGTGCGAACATGGTGTTCAATGATGGTCGTGCGGCCCGGCTTTTCGGCGAAAACCTGCTGTATTCCGAGCAAATGGTGCCAACAGCGATGGTTGCCTCACTTCAAGTTCTTAGGAAACTATGTAGTATTTTGTTTTTTTATGTATTATTTCTTACATTGTTACCCCAGGAAAACTGAAGTCTTATTACATACAGCCGGGAAGAACTATTGGATATAAGAGCAATGTCAACTTACCAACATTAGGACCAGGAATATGACTTTCCCGAAGCGGATCCCCTGTTTGGACCACCATCCAGGACAATGGATCAAATCCCTGAAGCCGACCCAAAACAACGGCGCCGCAGAAGGGACAGACGGAGCGGCCTCCTGGTCAGGATTCATAGACGTGCACATTGCCCACCGCCCCTGAGTATACTACTCGCCAATGTCCAGTCTCTTAACAACAAGGTAGATGAAATTAGAGCAAGGGTTGCCTTCCAGAGAGACAACAGAGATTGTAACATTCTCTGTTTCACGGAAACATGGCTCTCTCGGGATATGTTGTCAGAATCGGTTCAGCCACCGGGCTTCTCCATGCATCGCGCCAACAGAGATAAGCACCTCTCTGGGAAGAGGAAGGGCGGGTGTATGCTTCATGATTAACGACTCATGGTGTAATCATAACAACATGCAGGAACTCAAGTCCTTCTACTCACCTGTCCTAGAATTACTTACAATCAAATTCCGGCCATATTACCTCCCATGAGAATTCTCGTCAGCTATTGTTATGGCTGTGTGCATTCTCCTCAAGCAGACACAACGACGGCCCTCAAGGAACTTCACTGGACTCAATGTAAACTGGAAACCATATATCCTGAGGCCACATTTATTGTAGTTGGGGATTTTAACGAAGCAAATTTAAGAACAAGGCTACCTAAATTCTATCAGCATATTGATTGCAGTACTCTCAGAGGTAATACACTCGATCACTGCTACTCTAACTTCCGCGATGCATACAAAGCCCTCTCCCACCCTCCCTTCAGCAAATCCGACCATGACGCCATCTTGCTTGACTGTCTTATAGGCAGAAACTCAAACAGGATGAACCAGTGACTAGAACCATGCAACGCTGGTCTGGCAAATCGGAATCCACGCTTCAAGATTGTTTTGATCACGCGGATTGGGATATGTTCCGGTCAGCCTCAGAGAACAACAT
The DNA here is from genome assembly GCF_045791955.1 of Oncorhynchus clarkii lewisi. NCBI lineage: Eukaryota > Metazoa > Chordata > Actinopteri > Salmoniformes > Salmonidae > Oncorhynchus > Oncorhynchus clarkii. Next base: position 57,103,183 of record NC_092153.1, read on the forward strand.
TGATCTATCTATACGCTGACTCTGTGAGTGAGTTTATAAGGAAGTGCATTGGAGATATTGTACCCACTGTGAATATTAAAACCTACCCTAACCAGAAACCGTGGATGGATGGTGGCATTCGCGCAAAATTGAAAGTGCGAACCACTGTATTTAACCATGGAAAGAGGTCTGGGAATATGGCTGAATATAAACAGTATAGTTATTCGCTCCGCAAGGAAATCAAAGAAGAGAAATGCCGGTACAGGGACAAAGTGGAGTCGCAATTCAACGGCTCAGACACGAGACAATGTGGCAGGGTCTACAGGAAATCACAGACTGCAAAAAGAAAACCAGCCATGTCACGGACACCGACGTCACGCTTCCAGCCAAACTAAACACCTTTGCCCGCTTTGAGGATAATACAGTGCCACCGTTGCGGCCCACTAACAAGTACTGCACACCCCCCCTCTCCTTCTCCATGGCCAACTAGAGTAAAAAAAAAAACATAAATAATGTGTTAACCCTCGCAAGGCTGCTGGCCCAGAGCATGCGCAGACCAGCTGGCTGGTGTGTTTACGGACATATTTTTTTATTTGTTTTATTTCACCTTTATTTAACCAGATAGGCTAGTTGAGAACACCTTTATTTAACCAGGTAGGCTAGTTGAGAACAAGTTCTCATTTACAACTGCGACCTGGCCAATATAAAGCAAAGCAGTGTGAACAGACAGCAACACAGAGTTACATATTCAATCGCTCCCTATACCAGTTTATTGTCCCCACATGCTTCAAGATGGCCACCATTGTTCCTGTACCCAAGAAGGCAAAGATAACTGAACTAAATGACTATCACCCCGTAGCACTCAGTTCTGTCATCATGAACTGCTTTGACAAACTAGTCAAGGATCACCTCCGCCTTACCTGCCACCCTAGACCCACTTCAGTTTGCATACTGCCCCAACAGGTCCACAGATGATGCAATCGCCATCACACTGCACACTATCCCATCTGGACAAGAGGAATACCTATGTAAGAATGCTATTCATTGACTACAGCTCAGCATTCAACACCATAGAACCCTCCAAGCTCATCATTAAGCTTGAGGCCCAGGGTCTCAACGCCGCCCTGTGCAATTGGGTCCTGGACTTCCTGATGGGCTGCCCCCAGGTGGTGAAGGTAGGAAACAACATCTCAACTTCACTGATCCTCAACACTGGGGCCCCACAAGGGTGCGTGCTCAGCCCCCTCCTGTACTCTCTGTTCACCCATGACTGCATGGCCACGCACGCCTCCAACTCAATCATCAAGTTTGCAGACGACACGACATTAGTGGGCTTGATTAACAACAATGACAAGACAGCCTACATGGAGGAGGAGAGGGCACTTATGTACATAAGGTATTTATGCTTTATATTGTTAATAAATTAGCAAACATTTCTAAAAACCTGTTTTCGCTTTGTCATTATGGGGTATTGTGTGTAGATTAATCAGGAAAAAATGTATTGAATAAATATTTAGAATAACGCTGTAATGTAATAAAATGTGGAAAAAGTCAAGGGGTCCGAATACTTTCTGAATACACTGTATCTGTAAGTTTGTTTGATGCAGGCTATCTAATATAGATAGATATATGTTTGAAAAATGTTAGAGAAATAATTAGTACCCAACCCAAGTGACATGCATGAATGTTTAGGGCACTAATACCTTTGTATTTTACCCCAATTTCGATATTGTCTCATCGCTGTAACTCCCCAATGGGCTTGGGAGGCGGAGGTCAAGTTATGCGTCCCCCCGAAACATGATCCGCCAAAACACACTTCTTAACACTCGCCCGCGTAACCCGGTAGCCAGTCGCACCAATGCGTCGGAGGAAACACCGTTCAACTGACGACCGTTCAACTGATGCCTTCAGGTGCCCGACGCTGGGCCACGGCTGGTTGTGATACAGCCCGGGATCAAACCCGGATCTGTAGTGACGCCATTAGCACTGCGATGCAGCGCCTTAGACCGCTGTGCCACTCCAGAGGCCACTAAAACCTTTAATAGTCTTAATTAAAATGTCTATCCCTTATGAAAACGGGAGTTGCTTGGACACAAGCATTAGGTTCTACACAGTGGGAACTCTTGCAGGTCGCACCCTCTCCCTACCCCATATACACACTCTCCCTACCCCATATACACACTCTCCCTACCCCATATACACACTCTCCCTACCCCATATACACCCTCTCCCTACCCCATATACACACTCTCCCTACCCCATATACACACTCTTCCTACGCCCTACACATACTCTCCCTACCCCATATACACACTCTTCCTACCCCCTACACATACTCTCCCTACCCCATATACACACTCTCCCTACCCCATATACACACTCTTCCTACCCCCTACACATACTCTCCCTACCCCATATACACACTCTCCTTACCCCCTACACACTCTTCCTGTCCCCTACACATACTCTCCCTACCCCCTACACATACTCTCCCTACCCCATATACACACTCTCCCTACCCCATATACACACTCTCCCTACCCCATATACACACTCTCCCTACCCCATATACACACTCTCCCTACCCCATATACACACTCTCCCTACCCCATATACACACTCTCCTTACCCCCTACACACTCTTCCTGTCCCCTACACATACTCTCCCTACCCCATATACACACTCTCCCTACCCCATATACACATACTCTCCCTACCCCATATACACACTCTCCCTACCCCATATACACACTCTCCCTACCCCATATACACACTCTCCCTACCCCATATACACACTCTCCCTACCCCATATACACACTCTTCCTACCCCCTACACATACTCTCCCTAGCCCATATACACACTCTCCTTACCCCCTACACACTCTTCCTGTCCCCTACACATACTCTCCCTACCCCCTACACATACTCTCCCTACCCCATATACACACTCTCCCTACCCCATATACACACTCTCCCTACCCCATATACACACTCTCCCTACCCCATATACACACTCTCCCTACCCCATATACACACTCTCCTTACCCCATATACACACTCTCCCTACCCCATATACACACTCTCCCTACCCCATATACACACTCTCCCTACCCCATATACACACTCTCCCTACCCCATATACACACTCTCCCTACCCCATATACACACTCTTCCTACCCCCTACACATACTCTCCCTACCCCATATACACACTCTCCTTACCCCCTACACTCTCCTTACCCCCTACACACTCTTCCTACCCCCTATACACACTCTCCCTACCCCATATACACACTCTTCCTACCCCCTACACATACTCTCCCTACCCCATATACACACTCTCCTTACCCCCTACACTCTCCTTACCCCCTACACACTCTTCCTACCCCCTATACACACTCTTCCTACCCCCTACACATACTCTCCCTACCCCCTATACACACTCTCCTTACCCCCTATACACACTCTCCCTACCCCCTGCATACACTCCAACCAAATTAATCAGTACAGCTATAGTCTGAAGGGAAATCAGTGTCCTTGTCACGCCCTTTTTATTCTCTATTTGGGTTTGACTAGGGTGGGCGTTCTATGTTCTTTTTTTTCTATGTTTTTGTATTTCTGTGTTTTTGGCCGGGTATGGTTCTCAATCAGGGACAGCTGTCTGTCATTGTCTCTGATTGAGAACCATACTTAGGCAGCCTGTTTTCCCACTATGGGTTGTGGGTAGTTGTTTTCTTTGTCTGTGTTTCACCATACAGAACTGTTTCGATTTTCATTGTTTCACTTTGGTTATTTTGTATTCAGTTATATTTTATTAAAATGGACACTTACCACGCTGCGTTTTGGTCCGATCTTTCATACTCCTCATCAGATGAAGAAGATCGTTACAGTCCTCTGTGATAATGATCACATAAATAAATGACCAGTAGGTGGCTGGTTACTGTATATGACATCATTGGTCTCCATGTCAAAACATTGTTGTGGCTTTCATAAAGTAAAAATCTTGAACTAATATCTGACAAATGTAATTGTCAATGAAATGCACCTGACTTATTTATCTGCATTGAAAGTGCACAAATAGGTTTGAACTGTTTTTAATTTGATAGACTATATCTATTTTGGGGGATTGTACTATGCTTAATGCAAGGGGTCAGGCTATTTACTTTACAGTCCTTACGTATATAATAAGTAAGACGGTACCACAAAGTAGGAATATTTGCATGTCCTTTGTTTGAATGTGAACGGTGCAACGTTGTACTATTGTTTAAAGCTACACTCTGTAAGATGTGGATATCCTCAAAGAGTGGGTCACCAACTAAGACATAAACAATGGTGCAAATGTATTCCGACTTCAACTGTACCTGCATTTACACAGGCAGCCGAATTCTGATATTTTTTCACTAATTGGTCTTTTAATCAATCACATCAGATCTTTTCATGTCAGATCTTTTTCAGAACTGATCTGATTGGTCAAAATACCAATTAGTGAAAAGATTATCAAAATTGATCCGCCTCTGTAAAAGCAGCCAATTGTAGGTGGTATAAATCGGATGTCAAAAGATCCAAATCCATGTGTTTTTTTTCTTTCTGTTTATACATTAGGTAAAATATCAGACAGGTATCAGATATGCAAATAAGGCTGTGTTTAAACAGGCAGTCCAATTCTGATCTTTTGCCCAATTATTGGCAAAATAATTTTATCTGATTGGTCAAAAGACCAATTAGTGGCAAAAAGCTCAGAATTGGGCTGCCTGTGTAAACACAGCCTAATTTGCAAAATATCTGAATTGGGCTGCCTGTGTAAATGCAGCCTACAGTGGGGCAAAAAAGTATTTAGTCAGCCACCAATTGTGCAAGTTCTCCCACTTAAAAATATGAGAGAGGGTTGTAATTTTAATTGTAAGATTTTTTTTCTCCAGAAAATCACATTGTAGGATTTTTAATGAATTTATTTGCAAATTATGGTGGAAAATAAGTATTTGGTCAATAACAAAAGTTTATCTCAATACTTTGTTATATACCCTTTGTTGGCAATGACAGAGGTCAAACGTTTTCTGTAAGTCTTCACAAGGTTTTCACACACTGATGCTGGTATTTTGGCCCATTCCTCCATGCAGATCTCCTCTAGAGCAGTGATGTTTTGGGGCTGTTGCTGGGCAACACAGACTTTCAACTCCCTCCAAAGATTTTCTATGGGGTTGAGATCTGGAGCCTGGCTAGGCCACTCCAGGACCTTGAAATGCTTCTTACGAAGACACTCCTTCGTTGCCCGGGCGGTGTGTTTGGGATCATTGTCATGCTGAAAGACCCAGCCACGTTTCATCTTCAATGCCCTTGCTGATGGAAGGAGGTTTTCACTCAAAATCTCACGATACATGGCCCCATTCATTCTTTCCTTTACACAGATCAGTCATCCTGGTCCCTTTGCAGAAAAACAGCACAGTAGGTATGGTGTTCTTTGGATGCAACTCAGCATTCTTTGTCCTCCAAACACGACGAGTTGAGTTTTTACCAAAAGGTTATATTTTGGTTTCATCTGACCATATGACATTCTCCCAATCTTCTTCTGGATCATCCAAATGCTCTCTAGCAAACTTCAGACGGGCCTGGACATGTACTGGCTCAAGCAGGGGGACACGTCTGGCACTGCAGGATCTGGTGCAGGTCTACAATTTTTTTTCTGGTATCCTTTGACAGCTCTTTGGTCTTGGCCATAGTGGAGTTTGGAGTGTGACTGTTTGAGGTTGTGGACAGGCGTCTTTTATACTGATAACAAGTTCAAACAGGTGCCATTAATACAGGTAACGAGTGGAGGACAGAGGAGCCTCTTAAAGAAGAAGTTACAGGTCTGTGAGAGCCAGAAATCTTGCTTGTTTGAATGTGACCAAATACTTATTTTCCACCATAATTTGCAAATAAATTCATTAAAAATCCTACAATGTGATTTTCTGTATTTTTTTTCTCATTTTGTCCGTCATAGTTGAAGTGTACCTATGATGAAAATTACAGGCCTCTCTCATCTTTTTAAGTGGGAGAACTTGCACAATTGGTGTCTGACTAAATACTTTTTTGCTCCATTGTATATATCATAATCAGTTGGTGAACTATTGTGGGTGTGTCTCTACAGCTGTAAACTATGATTTCTGCTTCAGTGATAGTCATTGAGACCCCTGAATTCACTGCAATTGTGTCAGAAGTGGAATGTCGCTACAGTAGATGCATATTCCAAAGGAAGGGGATAGATTACTGAACTTGCTACAACTTTGAGCAATCTCTCGTGCCTGCTTTAAAACTGAGTCAATAGAATTGTTTTTGTTATTTCCCTTGGCTCTCATTGTTGTACTTAAATAGAGCCTTCTTTCCCGCTAGACTTTGCTCAGCATTTATCTGCTGTTAACACAACCGTCATCACTACAATTCATTTAACAGCTCCATCATAAAAGGCCATCATATCTGCTAAAAATCCTTACCTTTGCTGTACCTGCATGTCGCAGTTTCCTCCCCTCTAGATCTATTATTTTTTTTACAAACATTCATATTTTTCACTTGTCCGTTAATACCTTGCTCTTGGAAATGAGAAGTTACTTCAGGTATCCTACTGAATAAACATAACTTATGTGTTATTATTTACAGATGGGGAAAGTCCTTAGCTGTTCATTATGGGATTTTGGGGGATCCAATGGCCGACAGGAGATGCCTTCTCTCTGAGTGGATACAGGCAGTAGGGTATGATTCCAGCTGTCTTTTACTGTAATGGATGCCAGACATGTTTTTTTTGTTGCATAACAAATTCAAGTTGTTTAGAAAGTGTTAAATCAGATTTCATGTGAGACTGTAAGCTGCCATTTACTGTAGCTGAAGATAACCGAATCATGGCAGTGTTCAATTCATCCAGCAATTGGGCTAATCTTGTCACCTCAGATATGGTCACATAATGTTGGACTTTTTCTTCGCCTCCCAAGCAGGTGGTGACCGCAGCACCTCTCCTGTTTGTCCTTGTGTGCTGTGACAGTTTTTAGGATGCGTTCCTTAAGGAAGACAGTGTTGTTGGCCATCGTGGCGTCTGTGGTGTTGGTGATGGCCCTCCTCCATTCTTGGCCCACCCGGGCCTACACCACCGTGGATGTCTGGCAGAGACCAGGGCCTGCAGTAGAGAGGCACCTGGAGGAGAGGTTCCCAGAACCAGACCACAGATCTGACAACATCCCCTATCGTGTGAAGGAGAGTGTTGCAGGGTCAGTATTTGATATAAGACCTTTGAAATTATTCATTTTTTTCTCTCTTTGATATTCTGATTCAATAAGCTGATGATGTGGTGGAAATCATGTTTTATTGTCATTTGATTGATGAAGTCTTATCATCCCTTTCGTCTGTCTCCAGTCTGTTGGCACGTAACGGGTGTGTGTGTGAAGGTGAGAGTGGGGGCATGAAACTGCCCTTTGCCCAGCTGCTGTTCCCCCGGGTGTCGGCCCACCCCATGCACACTGCATTTGAGGCTTCTGAGCTGGAAGAGATGAAGAAACGAAGGGCCAAGGAGTACCAGGGCTTCCAGATGAGGTGAGAGCAAAGGACTGTAAACCAGCACAAAACTGAAAGGGAAGGACTTCCCATATATCATCGTAGGTAGTCCTTACCCTAGGGGAAGTTGCTGTGTTTGTCATTTCATGTGACTAAATACCAAGTTTTGAAATTATTGGGTTTAGGTTAAACTTGCTGTAGGTCTTTTGAACAAATGAGATGATGTCATTGGGTTAGGCTCAACATTACCCAATTTTTTAAACATATAGGCCAAATAGGGTTCACAAGGCTTTAGTCTAGCTGTAATAGCTTTGAGTACTGATTATTAAACTGGTGTGTATCTGCCCCTACAGGTCTCAGACTCCTGCAGACATGCTCATCGTGGCCGAGGCCAACAATCCTCTGCAGTACCCAACACAGGGGATGGAAGTACGGCCACTCAAAACCATCCTCATCCCAGGTCTGACCCATAACAGAGATTAGTTTAATTGTACCTTGACATACATTGCATTCGGAAAGTATTCAGACCCCTTGACCTTTTCCACATTTTGTTACGTTACAGCCTTGTTCTAAATTGGATTAAATAAATACAAATCTAATCAATCTACACACAATACCCCATAATGACAAAGCAAAAACAGGTTTTTAGAAATGTAAAAAAAACTGAATGCTCTGTCAGGTTGGATGGGGAGCGTCGCTGCACAGCTATTTTCAGGTCTCTCCAGAGATGTTTGATTGGGTTCAAGTACAGGTTCTGGCTGGGCCACTCAAGGACATTCAGAGACTTGTCCCGAAGCCACTCCTGCGTTGTCTTGGCTCTGTGCTTATGGTCGTTGTTCTGTTGGAAAGTGAATCGTCACCCCAGTCTGAGATCCTGAGCACTCTGGAGCAGGTTTTCATCAAGGATCTCTCTGTGCTTTGCTCTGTTCATCTTTCCCTCAATCCTGACTAGTCTCCCAGTCCCTGCTGCTGAAAAACATCCCCACAGCATGATGCTGCCACCACCAGGATGGTGACAGGTTTCCTCCAGATTTAACACTTGGAATTCAAGCCAAAGAATTCAATCTTTGTTTCATCTGACCAGAGAATCTTGTTTCTCATGGTCTGAGAGTCTTTAGGTTTCTTTTGGCAAACTCCATGCGGGCTGTCATGTGCGTTATACTGAGGAGTGGCTTCCGTTTGGCCACTACCATAAGACCTGATTGGTGGAGTGCTGCAGAGATGGTTGTCCTTCTGGAAGGTTCTCCCATCTCTGGGGCTCTGTCAGAGTGACCATCGGGTTCTTGGTCACGTCCCGATGCTCAGTTTGACCGGGCGGCCAACTCTAGGAAGAGTCTTGGTGGTTCCAAACCTATTCCATTTAAGAATGAGGGAGCCCACTGTGTTCTTGGGGACCTTCAATGCTGCAGAAATGTTTTGGTACCCTTCCCCAGATCTGTGCCTCGACACAATCCTGTCTAGGACCTCTACAAACATTTCCTTCGACCTCATGGCTTGGTCTTTGCTCTGACATGAACGGTCAACTGTGGGACCTTATATAGACAAGTGTGTGTCTTTCCAAATCATGTCCAATTGATTGGAGTCCACCTGTGGTGAATTCAGTTAAGTTGTAGAAAGATCTCAAGGATGATCAATGGAAACAGGATGCACCTGAGCTCAATTTCAAGTCTCATAGCAAAGGGTCTGAATACATGGTATTTTTTATTTTTTATAAATTAGCAAGAATGTCTACAAACCTGTTTTCACTTTGTCGTTATGGGATATTGTGTGTAGATCGATAATCCATTTTAGAATAAAGCTGTAATGTAACAAAATGTGGAAAAAGAGAAGGGGTCTGAATACTTTCTGAATGGACTGTAGATTCCTTGATATTTAAAACCTAATTTGTAATGGAAACCTGGCGATAACAGGCTAAATCTACTGCTCACCCAGAGCTGATTAGTGAAGGTGCTGGAGCCAAAAGGCAAAACTGGAGAAACAGGAACAAGTCTCTGCACACTTCTAGTCAGATGCACATTTCTTTAATTGTGGCTGAGCTTTCAGTCAGCCGACCTTCATCAGGAAACCTGGCAAAATAGGGCAAGCATACAAAGACAAGTGTAATTTTATCAAGTTACCAATTCAGGGAGACTGTCCTATTACAACAATGTTAAAAAGATTAACCCCAGCACACCGGTAATCTTGATGCTGATCTTATTCACCAACGTTCTGGTCTCAATCAATCTTCATCAGGGTATTTGGAGGTAAAACTCATTGTCTTTTAGCGTGACAGACAATAGGTGTTCTAACAATCTAACACTAGTATTACTACGGTGTTAGTACTATTATTGCAACCACTGACATCTACTTTCTATACCATGACCACTATTACTACCATGATAACCTACTGCACTGTATGGCTGTTTTAGAGCAGAGAATAGTGTTTTGTTGCACAACAGAGAAATAGTGTTTACTCCAGCTGACAATTGATGTAGTGAATTTGGATTGGATAAACATCCAACACCTTCATCAAATATGCCAGTAAATTGATCTCATATGGTTTCAGGACTTGCAGTACAAGACCATCCCAGAGAGCTGTACACAGTAAGTAGACCAATAACATTTGGTTTGAGTTATTATTTCCAATACTATTCCATTTGTCTGGTCCTTGTCTTCTTTGTTCTCTGTCTCCCTCTTAATTTTTTTCTCAGGTCAACTTCACCTCCACCCTGGGAACGTTAAACGTGGCAGCAGAGGTTGAGGGGGTAAAGGTCAAAGGTGACGGGGAGATGCACATGACCCTGACCAGCAGCCTGCTGTCCAATTTGAACCGGCAGCTACAGTTTGTCACCTATACCAACACACTGTTCCACCCTAGTACAGCAGACACAGGTGAGGCCAGACACACCTGTCCTTCTGCTGTGTACTACTTATTTCTGTGTTGGGTCCATTATCAAAGTCCTATGCCAAATAACATCTGTAAAATATTTGTGGTAATGAGGTTGGAAATACTATTGCTGTGTCTTTCAGTGCAGTTTGAGACAGAGGGTCACCAAGCCATGTTTACTATCAAGGTCCGTCATGGTGTAACTCCAAAACTCTACAACACGGGACCCAAAGGGGGTATGTCGACAAATACAACGGCTGACTGTATCTGTCACAACCGCACAACACTTACAAAACAATAAATAATAATTGCATCTGAGATCAATGTAATGTCAAATACCCTAACTTTTTGTCTCTCTCTGTTCCCCTTCTAGAATACAACATCAGTGCCCTTGTTACCATAGCAACCAAAACCTTCCTGCGCTATGACAAGCTCCAAGATCTCATCGACAGTGTGCGAAAATACTATTCCACTGTCACCATAGTAATAGCTGATGATAGTGAAAACCCAAAGATGGTCTCTGGCCCTTACATTGAACATTACATCATGCCATTTGGAAAGGTTTTTTTTTAAACACTACTGCCTCTATTTGCAAGTAAGGGATGGGATACAGTGTACGTGTGTGTACCTGTCAGGTCAAAAATGTGTCTAACACTACCATTGTTTGCTTAAATTATCCTTGACAGATGACCTTAAGTGAAAAAGTACTGCCTGTGATTTTCTTAGTTGTCCTTTCGCTTCTGCTTCCTCTTTCCCACATCCTGTTCTCTGTGTCACAACAACTAGGGCTGGTTTGCAGGACGGAACCTAGCCGTTTCTCAGGTGACTACCAAGTATCTGCTGTGGGTGGACGATGACTTCATCTTCACGGCTAACACCAAGCTGGAGAAACTGGTGGACGTCTTGGAGAAGACCACCCTGGACCTGGTGAGGGGGCACAGGCATTGCCATACTGTATTGTAGACCTGGGTTCAAATATCACATGAAATCGTTCAAATACTTTGATAGTTAGTTCCAATAATTCAACAATGGTCCACTTTCTATGCAACAGTCGAATCCAGTCCAGAAGCTTTTCTCTGGACTCAGAACACATTGGTTACTCACTGGGATTTACTCTGCAAAGCCAAAAACAGCACCTACACGATTCACCACATTCCATCTTGGGTAGCATGAGGAAACATAATCAACATTTCAGTCATTTTGCCCAACAGACACAACTTATTATGAGTTATTAAATGAAAGTTTAAAAATAATTTTGAATTACAGCACATCATGAAAAGACTATTGAAATAAATTATGTTAGCTGTCTTCTGAAAATGACAAATGAGGAGGAGGCATTCCTTGCTAGCCACATCCAGTCTATCATCTCACAAATGCGATAACATTGCCTTTAAAAGCTGCATTGTCTACAAGCGTGATAATATTGAATCCCAGGCCTTGTTTACTACTTACAGAAGAAAACAATCTCTCAACAGACTCCTGTTCTCTCATCCTCTTTTCTTCACTGAACCGTACAGGCATATTCTTGCTCTGTAATACATGAACACCACAGCAATATTAGTCATGCGCGTGTGCACAAACTCACACAAACACGCACACACGCAGGCATGGATGCATGCACGCACACACACACGTCATACATGCACACAATCCTAGCACAAAAGCCACAAAAGCTGACACCCACACATAAGGCTTGTAATGAATGATCTGTGTGTTTCTGTTTGAGGGTGAAGGGTGTTTTGGCTGGAGCCTGAATCCCACTCAGAGACTTACTGTGTGCTCTGGGAATAGAATAGACCTTTTGTATACCATAGACTGGGACTCCTACTCTTGAGAGGGGAGACTATGGGTTACACATGTCAGCAGCTGGTCTGCTGGACACTTTGAATCCCTTCTTTCTTCGGACCCCAAAAGCACAGACAGACAAACATGGAACGGAGATACTTCTCAGTTTTCTGGTTCTTATTTTAGTTTTGTCTGTTTATTGTGTCCTTTGGAAAGATGACGTGATCAAGGATCCAACTGTTTCCATCGGTTTCCCTCTGATTTCGTGTATCAAATCACTACAGCATGCACTCATTATCAACTTCAGTCAGACAATTGGAAGTACCCTTAATGTTTGTTTTGTACACAGTATACAGTGCATTCGGAAATATTCAGACCCCTAAACTTTCCACATTTTGTTACGTTACAGCCTTTTTCTAAAATTGATTAAATAAAAAATTGCAAATTTAAAAAAAATAATAAACAGAAATCCCCTATTTACATAAGTTTTCAGACCCTTTGCTATGAGACTCGAAATTGAGCTCAGGTGCATCCTGTTTCCATTGTTCATCCTTGAGATGTTTCTACAACTTGATTGGAGTCCACCTGTGGTAAAATTCAATTAATTGGACATGATTTGGAAAGGCACACACCTGTCTATATAAGGTCCCACAGTTGACAGTGCATGTCAGAGCAAAAGCCAAGCCATGAGGTTGAAGGAATTGTCCGTAGAACTCCGAGACAGGATTGTGTCGAGGCACAGATCTGGGGAAAGGTACCAAAAAATGTCTGCAGCATTGAAGATCACAGTGGCCTCCTTCATTCTTAAATGGAAGAAGTTTGGAACCACCAAGACTCTTCCTAGAGCTGGCCACCAGGCCAAACTGAGCAATCGGGGGAAGAAAGGCCTTGGTCAGGGAGGTGGCCAAGAACCCAATGGTCACTGACAGAGTGCTCAGGACCTCACACAGGGGTGAAGGTTCACCTTCCAACAGGACAACGACCCTAAGCACACAGTAGGAGTGGCTTCGGGACAAGTCTCTGAGATGTCCTTGAGTGGCCCAGCCAGAGCCCGGACTTGAACCTGATCGAACATCTCTGGAGAGACATGAAAATAGCTGTGCAGCGACGAACCCATCCAACCTGACAGAGCTTGAGAATAAGAGGATCTGCAGAGTAAAATGGGAGAAACTCCCCAAATACAGGTATGCCAAGCTTGTAGAGTCGTACCCAAGAAGACTCACTGCCAAAGGTGCTTCAACAAAGTACTGAGTAGAGGGTCTGAATAATTAAGTATTTTTTTATTTTTAATAAATTAGCAAAATAGTCGAAAAACCTGTTTTTGCTTTGTCAGTATACGTTATTGTATATAGATTGATGACAGGAAAACAACGATTTAAACAATTTTAGAATAAGGCTGTAACGTAACAAAATGTGGAAAAAGTCAAGGGGTCTGAATACTTTCCAGATGCACTGTATGTTCTTTGTGTGTATGTGTGTCAGAATCAGTTAATGCATTCTTTATATGCACATTTGCATCTGTGTTTTATGCACTGTGTGTGTGTATGTGTGTGTGTGTGTGTGTGTGTGTGTGTGTGTGTGTGTGTGTGTGTGTGTGTGTGTGTGCGTAATTTAGGTGGGTGGTGCAGTGCGGGAGGCCACTGGCTATACTGCCACCTACAGGCAGACCATGTCCATTGAGCCAGGGGAGGAGGAGGGTGACTGCTTGCATATGCGGAGGGGCTTCCACCACATCATCCAGGGCTTTCCAAACTGCGTAGTCACGGACGGGGTCATCAACTTCTTCCTGGCCCGCACAGACAAAGTCCAGCAAGTGGGCTTTGACCCCCGTCTGGCCAGAGTGGCCCACCTGGGTGAGTACAGACCCAAACCCCAGCACCACACAGAGTGTGCCTGTCCATAACATCAGCTGTACCAGTAGTCAAATGTAGTCGGTGCTACGCGGAGCCTGCACCTGCACCTTATGAGTCCAAAGAGGAGTAGGATAGAAAGTAGGATAAGAGTACCCTAACCCTAGCTTTGTGTCCATATCCCAATTCAATCCTAACCCTAAACCCTAATCTTGGCATAACTTGTGTTCAACCCTGGCTCAACCCTGATCCAAAACCCTCCAAATAGGGCTACTCCATGTCCGAATTCACAATTTAACCCCTGAGCTGCACCATCTACATTTGGAAGAAAGTGATATAGGTAGCAGATCTTCAAAACCAGTCTGAATAGTCATTCATTAATTATGTATCAAAAAGCTCAAGAAGGGAACGAAATAGCTTCTTCTCAAATGTTTGTTAGTTGCTTTTGTACATATAAATTGTGTGATACTTTAAGTTCCCTTAGCATAAAAACGAACCTCTTTTCTTTTGCTCTTGACCCCTTGGTTCTTGTCACAGAGTTTTTCATCGATGGCCTCGGCTCGCTTCACGTGGGATCCTGTGATGATGTCATCGTCAACCACGCCACCAAGATCAAGCTTCCCTGGGTCAGCCAATCACAGAGTGACAAGACGTATGCCAAGTTCCGCTACCCACCAGCCTCTTCGGATGCCACACACACCAAAAACGGCCTCCTCTATTTCAAGAACCGCTTCCAGTGTTTGACTCACAATTAAATGACCTGTTTTGTTAACCTGTCGTTTCTCCTCTCGTTCAAGACTCATGCTCTTTCTGAGTTGCCAAAGAAGCTCTCGCCCGATGTGTCCAATCGGATAAGATTTTAAACAACCACATTACACACATCCCCTTGAATATCGACCTTGCTTGTTTCACTCTAGAGGGATTGCCATTCAAACAGAGCAAAGCTGTCATTTCTATTAACTTAATCATAATTTCTCTTCAGTTGTGTACTCTTCATTGTAAACTCAAGGTTGAGATCATATTAAGGGATATATGTGCGTTTTGTGCCTAAAATCTTATCTGACGAGTCGCCACCGAGTCCTTTTGTTGAGGAAAGAGAACAAAGACATGCTGAATTAGCCTTATGCCCTCACAGGACTAAATGAGGGGAACGAGTTTCCATACTGTTATGAAGAGATCAGAGGTATGTGTACTCTGTCCTTCCCTTTGCACTATACAGTTTGAGCTGGACTGAGCTCAATGGGTCAGACAAATGAGGATTGTGGGGACCAAGGGGGACTGAGGATGGGGATTGACAGTCATTCAGTAGAGAGGACACTTCTCAGCATGTGACAACCCCTTCAGAGACACAACGCATGGGTGCTCCCTTTCCAACCCCAGACAATGAACGCATACAAGACTCTAAATGTGTGGCTAATTCTCCCTGGGTGTCTGTGCCAATGGTTTCCCAGGTGGTTTGGTGTTGAATGATATATTTTGCTTGAAACCTCTGTGTCGCCCTTGACTGGCCCATGCTTGAGGAGAATGATGCTCATCCATCTGGTCTGGGATCTAACCAAGGAATAATATCCCTGTTTCACCTGGTCTAGTGCATTCTGTCTATCTAGGGTCGATTCCACTCTGTTTTATACTCCAAGCATCATAATAAGGAATGCTTCTATCCATGCACGCATTTGGATGGGAGGGGAGATTAATTGCATTTTCATATGCTACCTCGAACAGAGGGGTTAGTTTGACCAAAAGGCATGTCTCTCTATTTCTTTATCAATTCTACATGGAAATAAACACACACTAATAGAATAATGGCAATAGTGGCACAGTTTAAGTTTAGAGAGTGGAAACGCTGTAAGAATGAGTAGAACACCAAAGGAAATGGTTGGAGAGACACAATGTTAGGATAACACATCACAGAGAGATGATATGAATGATAAAGTAAGGGTCACAGTCACACCGAAGTACCAAGGCAGCAAAACATTTTATACTTACAGTTCCTCTGCCATGCAACCTGACAGCAGGATCACATAATGTTATTGTGTGTCATGACCACTAGATGGCACCCTTGCATCAGAATAGTGTTTTCTAAAATCAAACAACTTATGGGTCACTGCATGAGTCCAGGTGGGTTGCAGGATGCAATTTTTTGGTGCATTGTTACATTTATTAAAATTGGTCACATCCCACTGCACACAGACTGGTTGAATCAACGTTGTTTCCACGCACTATCAATAAAATTACATTGAACCAAAGTGGAATGAATGTTGAATTGACGTCTGTGCCCACTTAAAGGCTTTGGAAAATAGTATTTTATTCATACATTTTGTACTCTTCTTTGAAGTGGGTATGTTTTTTCATCGCTCAGACCTTATGGTGGGTCGCAACTTTTTTTGCCGTTACTACTATTAGCCCAAAGAAACAGATTCAGTAACAGATAACAGATTCAGTACATGGAACAACAGATAGTCCCCCCAAAAAGTGTCTGTCCTATACCTGAGTGTCACGCCCTGACCTGAGTATTCTTTGTTTTCTTTATTGTTTTGGTTAGGTCAGGGTGTGACATGGGTGATGTATGTGTTTTTGGACTGTCTAGGGGTTTTGTAGGTTTATGGGGTTGTTTATCTTCTAGGTGTTTATATATGTCTATGGTTGCCTAGATTGGTTCTCAATTAGAGGCAGGTGTTTACCGTTGTCTCTGATTTGGAACCATATTTAGGCAGCCATTTTCTTTGGGTATTTCGTGGGCTATTGTCTATGTGTAGTTGCCTGTGTATGCACTCGTTGTCATAGTGTCGCGTTAGTTTTGTTGTTTTTGTTCTTCGTGTTCTTCGTGTTCTTCATTCATTAAAAGAAGATGTATTCACATCACGCTGCGCTTTGGTCTCCTCACTACGATGATCGTGACACTGAGAGATACACTATATATACAAAAGTCCACTTCAAGCTAGTGGATTCGGCTATTTCAGTCACACCCATTGCTGACAGGTGTATAAAATGGAGCACAGCCATGCAATCTCCATAGAGAAACATTGGCAGTAGAATGGCCTTACTGAAGAGCTCAGTCACTTTCAACGTGGCACCGTCATAGGATGCCACCTTTCCAACAAGTCAGTTGGTCAAAGTTCTGCCTGCTAGAGCTGCCCCGGCATAGCAACAACGGCTCAGCCACAAAGTGGTAGGCCACACAAGCTCAAACAGTCTGTTCTCGGTTGCCATACTCACTACTGAGTTCCAAACTGCTTCTGGAAGCAACGTCAGCACAATAACAGAAATGGGTTTCCATGGCCGAGCAGCTGCATATGCTGCATTTGGGGCGTTGTGCCAGTAACCGAAAGGTTGCGGAATCGAATCCCCAGCTGACAAGGTAAAAATCTGTTGTCTTCCCTCGAACAAGGCAGTTAACCCACTGTTCCCCATTTAACTAGGCAAGTCAGTAAGAACAAGTTCTTATTTACAATGACGGCCAAACCCGGACGAAGTTGGGCCAATTGTGCGTTGCCCTATGGGACTCCCAATCAAGGCCGGTTGTGATACAGCCTGGATTCGAACCAGAGTGTCTGTAGTAACACCTCTAGCACTGAGATGCAGTACCTTAGACCAGGGCTCTCCAACCCTGCTCCTGGAAAGCTACCGTCCTTCTCCAGGAACAGGAATGGAGACCCCTGCCGTAGACCGTTGCGCCACTCGAGAGCCCATGTAATTGATGTAATGTAATTGAGATAGATATGTACATATACTGTAGGTAGGGGTAAAGTCACTGGGCAACAGGATAGATAATATGCAGTAGCAGCAGCGTATGTGATGAGTCAAAAGGAGAAGGCGCATGCCAGCTGATTGGTGAGTAAAATATTGACGTGGCATATCAAAGAGTGAAGCATTACTCCCATGTTTGTTCAGAGAAGACAGCGTGAATCAGGCCTTCATGGTCGAAATGCTGCAAAGAAACCACTACTAAAGGACACCAATAAGAAGAAGAGACTATCTTGGGCCAAGAAACACAAGCAATGGACTTTAGACCGGTGGAAATCTGTCCTTTGGTCTGATGAGTCCAAATTTTAGAATGTATTTTTTTTTTCTTTTTTTGTTGTTGTTAATGTTTACCCCTTTTTCTACCCAATTTCGTGGTCTCCAATTGTTTAGTAGCTACTATCTTGTCTCATCGCTACAACTCCCGTACGGGTTCGGGAGAGACGAAGGTTGAAAGTCATACGTCCTCCGATACACAACCCAACCAAGCTGCACTGCTTCTTAACACAGCGTGCATCCAACCCGGAAGCCAGCCGCACCAATGTGTCGGAGGAAACACTGTGCACCTGGCGACCTTGGTTGGCGTGCACTGTGCCCGGCCCGCCACAGGAGTCGCTGGTGCGCGATGAGACAAGGATATCCCTACCGGCCAAGCCCTCCCTAACCCTAACCCTAGGCCAATTGTGCATCGCCCCACAGACCTCCCGATCGCTGCTGGTTGCGACAGAGCCTGGGCGCGAGCCCAGTCTCTGGTGGCACAGCTAGCGCCTCAGTGCAGTGCCCTTAACCACTGCGCCACCCGGGAGGCCCCCATTGCGAGAATCTTCACTGGCTGCATCAGCGCTTGCTATGGCAACTGCTTGGCATCCTATCGCAGGGCGCTACAGAGGGTAGTGCGTACGGCCCAGTACATCACTGGGGCCGAGCTCCCTGCCATCCAGGACCTCTATACAAGGCGGTGCCAGAGGAAGGCCCTAAAAATTGTCAAAGACTCCAGCCACCTAAGTAATTGACTGTTCTCTCTGCTACTGCACGGCAAGCGGTACAAATGTACCAAGTCTAGAAC
This sequence comes from Oncorhynchus clarkii lewisi, assembly GCF_045791955.1. Classification (NCBI taxonomy): domain Eukaryota; kingdom Metazoa; phylum Chordata; class Actinopteri; order Salmoniformes; family Salmonidae; genus Oncorhynchus; species Oncorhynchus clarkii. The sequence continues at coordinate 57,121,987 of NC_092153.1, forward strand.
CAACAGGACCCTGAACCGCTTCTACCCTCAAGCTATTAGTCAGCTAAATAGTTAGTCCAGGTAGCTTTTTGGTTAACTATTTAACTATCTGAATTGACCCTTTCTGCACTAACTTTTTTGACTCATCACTTATGGTGTTGCTACTGTTTATTATCTGTCCTGTTGACTAGTTACTGTATTCCTAGTTATATGTACATACAGTGCCTTGCGAAAGTATTCGGCCCCCTTGAACTTTGCGACCTTTTGCCACATTTCAGGCTTCAAACATAAAGATATAAAACTGTATTTTTTTGTGAAGAATCAACAACAAGTGGGACACAATCATGAAGTGGAACGACATTTATTGGATATTTCAAACTTTTTTAACAAATCAAAAACTGAAAAATTGTGCGTGCAAAATTATTCAGCCCCTTTACTTTCAGTGCAGCAAACTCTCTCCAGAAGTTCAGTGAGGATCTCTGAATGATCCAATGTTGACCTAAATGACTAATGATGATAAATACAATCCACCTGTGTGTAATCAAGTCTCCGTATAAATGCACCTGCACTGTGATAGTCTCAGAGGTCCGTTAAAAGCGCAGAGAGCATCATGAAGAACAAGGAACACACCAGGCAGGTCCGAGATACTGTTGTGAAGAAGTTTAAAGCCGGATTTGGATACAGAAAGATTTCCAAAGCTTTAAACATCCCAAGGAGCACTGTGCAAGCGATTAATATTGAAATGGAAGGAGTATCAGACCACTGCAAATCTACCAAGACCTGGCCGTCCCTCTAAACTTTCAGCTCATACAAGGAGAAGACTGATCAGAGATGCAGCCAAGAGGCCCATGATCACTCTGGATGAACTGCAGAGATCTACAGCTGAGGTGGGAGACTCTGTCCATAGGACAACAATCAGTCGTATATTGCACAAATCTGGCCTTTATGGAAGAGTGGCAAGAAGAAAGCCATTTCTTAAAGATATCCATAAAAAGTGTTGTTTAAAGTTTGCCACAAGCCACCTGGGAGACACACCAAACATGTGGAAGGTGCTCTGGTCAGATGAAACCAAAATTGAACTTTTTGGCAACAATGCAAAACGTTATGTTTGGCGTAAAAGCAACACAGCTCATCACCCTGAACACACCATCCCCACTGTCAAACATGGTGGTGGCAGCATCATGGTTTGGGCCTGCTTTTCTTCAGCAGGGACAGGGAAGATGGTTAAAATTGATGGGAAGATGGATGGAGCCAAATACAGGACCATTCTGGAAGAAAACCTAATGGAGTCTGCAAAAGACCTGAGACTGGGACGGAGATTTGTCTTCCAACAAGACAATGATCCAAAACATAAAGCAAAATCTACAATGGAATGGTTCAAAAATAAACATATCCAGGTGTTAGAATGGCCAAGTCAAAGTCCAGACCTGAATCCAAATCGAGAATCTGTGTAAAGAACTGAAAACTGCTGTTCACAAATGCTCTCCATCCAGCCTCACTGAGCTCGAGCTGTTTTGCAAGGAGGAATGGGAAAAAATGTCAGTCTCTCGATGTGCAAAACTGATAGAGACATACCCCAAGCGACTTACAGCTGTAATCGCAGCAAAAGGTGGCGCTACAAAGTATTAACTTAAGGGGGCTGAATAATTTTGCACGCCCAATTTTTCAGTTTTTGATTTGTTAAAAAAGTTTTAAATATCCAATAAATGTCGTTCCACTTCATGATTGTGTCCCACTTGTTGTTGATTCTTCACAAAAAAATACAGTTTTATATCTTTATGTTTGAAGCCTGAAATGTGGCAACAGGTCGCAAAGTTCAAGGGGGCCGAATACTTTCGCAAGGCACTGTATATACCTCAATTACCCCGTACCCCTGCACATCGACTCAGTACCGGTACCCCATGTTTGGCCTCCTGAGTGGCGCAACGGTCAAAGTCACTGCATTGCAGTGGTAGAGGTGTCAATACAGACCCAGGTTCGATCCTGGGCTGTATCACAACCGGCCACGATCAGGAATCACATAGGGTGGCGCACAATTGTCCCAGCATTGTGCAGGTCAGGGGAGGGTTTGGCCGGGGGGGGCTTTACAAGTAGGCTGTCATTGTGAATAATAATTTGTTCTTAACTGACTTGCCTAGTTTAATAAAAAAATTAAAACATGTATATAGCCAAGTTATCATTACTCATTGCATATTTATTAAGTGTTATTACTTTTCTATTATTTCTCTATTTTCTTTCTCTCTGCATTGTTGGGAATGTGCCCATAAGTAAGCATTTCAATGTTAGTCTACACATGTTGTTTACAAAGAATGTGACAAATAAAAATGTGATTTGGACAGTGGGCAGTGCTAGAGGGTTTCCAACACAAACCACGACCTTGAGCTCTAGCAGATGAAACAACAAAACCGCATGCTCCTTCACTCATTCACTCACTACATTAATCAAATGATCACGTTACAGGTGCCAACTGAGGGAGCGTCAATTTTTCAGTTAAGGCCTCTCTCTCATTAATGCCAGAGAGAAAGGTATGAAAGCCTGTTTGTTGATGTGATGCACTACCTCTCCACCTAGCCTGTTCTAGTGATCCCTGGGATCTCTCCCTGCCCGTGCCTCTGGAACCAAGGGAGAGCCGGAGCGCAGGGAGATTCAGGGGGTTATTCATCCATAGCTTCAGATGTGAAAAAAATACTTACATTGTACAATAACCTCTTAATCTTAACAGAATTTACAACATTTTCTATTAAATTTCATTTCTATATTTCAATGTGAAAAATTCCTGACAAACGTAATCTGCCAAAATATTTTCAACTCCATTTTTGGTGTGTTACAGGTTTCCTCCAGCAACCTTTCATAACAAAAACAACTTTAGGATCAAAACAATCATGTTTCCAACAGCAGTTATGTGCATATAAGACATATAACACTTAACATATAACATCATGGCCTCTTAACTGACCCTCATTTGTCTTTAACAGGTAATAGCCTAAATGCTCTAGGTTTGTTGGCCTGTCCCTCACATCTGTTATGACCATTTTGTCATAACAGATGTCACAGTCCTTGGTGCAAATATAGATGTATGATGGGATGTCATGGAGACATGACTGAAAGATGAAGCAAACCTTATACCTTATATATCCATTAAAATGAAATGTCCATTGTCCATTTAATTTCTATGGATACATTTTTAAACTGAAATGCAGGGGAAAAGAGATATGGATGAATACAATTGACAAATAACTTCACAATGGTTATTGACTCCTGAGTGAAATATGGTGTCATAGTTAACTAGTAAGGAAAGAAAATGTATAAAAATGCCAGAATAAAGACACAATCAAAATAAACAAAAGTCCATCATTGATTTAAAGCAACAGTGACAACATCATTAGTTTGAAATTGAATGCAAAAGAGAAATGTCCTGTTGGTTGTCATTGAGATTAGGATGGGACGGGATTGTTATTTGCTGCTATGCAAATATCACTTGACACCTCTTGGAGGGCTCTTTGAAGAGACAAAATGGTCACCGTTGCAAACTGTTGTGTCTGCATTTGCAATAAGATTAGATATGGCCTTCACTTGAACCCGGGGAGGGAGATCTTCGAAAACCATTAGTTTGATTGATTTTCAGACGGTATTGATTCTGTATTATTATACAGAATCAAGAAAGAAACAAAAAAAGAAAGAAACAAAACAATTTCCAAATACTTGCAATGAAATAGTAGTAGACCACCTATTATAAAAAGATAAATGGTGGATATTTCTCTCTCTCTCTCTCTCTGTTTATTTCACTTTATATATTCGCTTTATATATTATCTACCTCACTTGCTTTGGCAATATTAACACGTTTCCCATGCCAATAAAGCCCTTGAATTGAATTGAATTGAATTGAATATTTGTCCATTAGTGAAATCAGGCTAATTCGGCACAAAGAAAAAACATTATCCCAGATGTTCATATAGCCTACACTACTGTAGCCTTTATGTAACCGATGTGAAATGGCTAGCTAGTTCGCGGTGGTGCGCGCTAATAGCTTTTCAATCGGTAGACGTCATTTGCTCTGAGACCTTGAAATAGTTGTTCCCCTTGCTCTGCAAGGGCCGCGGCTTTTGTGGCGCAATGGGTAACGATGCTTCGAGAGTGGCTGTTGTCGATGTGTGCCGAGCTCAGGTAGGGGCGAGTGACTGAAGCTATACTGTTACATATATACTATATGCTGCAAATACTGCATCCAAAATTACACTTTTTTTTTTTACTGTAGTAATTTTGCAGTGTAGCTGCAGTTAGTGGGCAGTATAACTGCCGTACGCTGCAGTTATTCTGCAATTACTGCATCCAAAATACCAGTGTATTGCAGTTACTGCACTTTTACTGCAGTTTCAAAACTGCAGTAAAAGTAAGGGTAAATTATTCAGGTAAACCATATAGTGAATGTCTATGTCCCTCGCCCCTCCTCTCTTTCTCGCTCGGATTCGATTATGCTGAGCTGCAGGGGACCAGGCAAAGGCCGGTCAAGTAATCGGGAGAAATGAGCGCCATTCTCAAATCAAATAGTCATCGAACATTTTGTCAACAGGGCAGCATGGTGCATCGCCCAGCTCTTTTCCATAAAATAAATGTTATAATTTTTCTATTAAAAAAAATGGCAAGGAAGATAAAGCGTTTAGGCCTAATATCAAAGCCAATCACCTTTGGATGAGAAAACACAAAATCCTAATAGTTATGCTACTACATGTGCTTAATTACGACACATTTGTTTTGAGCAGATTTAACCGTGGGCTTTAACAGGGCGCTTGGCTCAAGCCCGGGAGGCAGCCCGGTTTAAAATCAAATGCAATCGATTTAACTTTCAGCCAATGCAAAACACGCCAACACTGGCACCCGGGCGAGATTGATCTAACCCTCTCAAGACAAGGATGCAGAATGGATACCACCGGAGCACGTATTTTGGAATTAATAATTCCTACAATCCATTTTTTTTTTATCCACTTTTATTTCTTCACAACAATATAAAACACGTTATGAGGTTTATTTTTTTTTCTTCAGAAAATTAGACTGACTTTGGATGAGAATTGAGACACAGCAAAATCCCGTTTTCTATATTTTGTTTCGGTGCTGCACTTGTGCTGAGACCAGTTAAAAAACTACGTTGGCCGCAGAAGCGCGCAAAAGTCATGGCCGCATTTCCGGGGACCGACCACTTTCTAAACCATTTCTTACAGACGAGGAAAATGTTTTTAGTGGAATTTGGTATGGGAGAGTCATTTCACTGTTAGCCTTCTTCAGAGTACATTTTGAAATTGTCAAGTGCAATTATTGATACATTTTCTCCCAATATATTTATAGGAATTCGTCTGGATTCATTTGTTAGCAGCAGTATTTTACCTTAAAATATTTACTCTATTTTAGTTAATAAAATACATTGACTACATCAATAAAATTATAACATATATTTTAGAAATAGAGATGTAGAGGTCACAGTAAATGGTCACCACTGTTCTATAGTTTCTCTATATTATCACATTAGAAAGAAGTCTAAGTTCTGTGTTATCACTATAATATCTTGATTTTGTATGTGGCTTTTGCTCAGGAATATCTAATTCAATAGTGTACAGCATGTCTAACATCCATTCTTTCTATACCCCATAGGACCGCACACCCAGCTCCTCTCCTGAGAACGGACCCCATCCCATCTCCTCCTTCCTGGCCAGACCCTGTGGCCAAGCCCGGCTGGGGGGCAGTGGACTGCGGCAGGAACGGCCACACTCATCCTATGAAGGGATCATGAGTTCCATGACTGGGATGCTCCAGCTATTGGGCAGTGAAGTGTCCCAGAGCTCCAGTCTAAGGGTCCAACAGGTGGCAACTCTGACAGTGCCAAAACTTAATTTTCCTGGACACGTCTAGAGCGGACTGGACCTTCACCCCCATCCCCACCAGCACCACCACCTCCATGAGCTGCCTCTCACCCCTCCTGCTGAGCCCTCCTCCACCCCGGCTGCCTACACCGTTGAGCTCCCCCCAGTGAAGATGCTCGCTCCTCAGGTCCAGGTTAGCTCTCATACTCCATACTTCCACCCCCAGCACAATGGTATGGGGGAGAACTTCCTCCAAGGTTCCACAGAAAGACACCCCCACCACCCTGGTCGGCATACAGAGGAAGGTCAGCAGTGGTGGATATTACCCCAGACCACCAGCAGCCCCCATGGTCATCAGCAACCTCATGGCTAGACCAACCATCACCACTCTCACCCCTTTGCCCTGGACAGACAGCTGGTGTTGGGGAACCAGCCTCAGATTGCAGCCCTCCTCCAAGGCTCCTCCAAGTGCCTGCTGGGCTCCACACGCTGCTGCAGGCACTGCAAGTGCCCCAACTGCCAGGCCTCCTCTGGGTGCACAGGGGCTCCAGCTAACCCTGAGGAACCAGGCCAGAGGAGGCTCCACATCTGCCACTTGCCCGAGTGTGGCAAGGTGTACAAGAAGACTTCCCACCTGAAGGCCCACCTGCGATGGCATGCCGGGGCGCGACCTTTCGTCTGCAGCTGGCTCTTCTGCGGGAAGAACTGCACACGCTCAGACGAGCTGCAGAGGCACCTGCGCACACATACTGGGGAAAAGCGCTTTGGCTGCCAGACGTGTGGGAAGAGGTTCATGCGGAGCGACCACCTGGCAAAACACGAGAAGACCCACCAGGGGGGAGGGGCCACGACAACCAGGGCCCCCAACAGGAGGCTCCACAGCCACAGGGTGGCACCAGAGGACCAGCCAGGAACATCAAGAAGGAGTAGAGAAAATACAAAAAGCCAAGTGACTCGCGATCAGTATGGTGTGTTTTATTGAGAACCCCAGCTCCTGTCTCTGTGTGTGTGGAGTTCAGGCCATGAGACCCGCAGAAAGACAGAAGGGCAGAGTCGTGGACTCTGTGGAGACAGAGTCGAGGGCAGACCAATGGCCTTTCTCTGGAGAAAGAGACTTCTTACACAAACTTTTACACCATCAAACCATTGTCATGACAACATGTTTGTCATGGTCATTGTAGCCAGCATTGTCCACTCCGCCAGCAGGAGGCCTGTGATCTTCAGAGGCTGTTCTGTTCAGCATGACTGCCTGTGTGGAGATTGGCAATAAAAGCAGAAGAGTTGTGGTGGTTGAATATTCCTTTCTCATGGACCTCTAATGGAGATAACTGGTCTCAGAGACCAAAGACATCAGGGAGGAAGTCAGAATACAAATCATTTTGGAAATAATGCTGTAATGCTGTTTACAATGGCTATTTTCATTCAGTCTGCCAGTAGAGAATATCTGAATGCGGTGTTATGGTTTTCAATAACACCACACTAGAATGTATTGTACTAATTCATCCTTAGAGGAAGGACCACATTCTCTTTTGGATAAGTACAAAGTAGCGGTTTATTGGGCTTATTTCTTAAGTGTGTATTTTTGGGACATTTGTATTGATATCATACAATGTATTGTAAATTAATTGCATATATTAGTCGATTTAGCATGATAACTGACATTAATTGTAATTTGGTTGTCAGAAAGTCAAAATAATAGTGACTCAATTAACACTGATCTACATTATATGAGTATAAAATCAGAAAGAATCAAAACTATGTTTGAGTAAAACAAACTGTTTGAGCTTGGTTTCATTCAAATAAAACAATAAAAGACTGAACACTTTCAGTAATGTCACGGATTCCCCCGGTACTGCTGGTCATTCCGTTCACCAGCTTCTGAGGGGTACGTCACCGGACTCTAGGCGTCAATGAACTGCTTCATTACGCACACCTGGTTCCCATTCCCCCTGATTAGCAATTGTATATATGTGCCCTCTGTTCACCATTGTTTTGTTTGGTTGTTGTTCCCAGGTCCGTTGGTCTTGTGAGTACCTGTACTTTGTTTCGGCTTTTGCCCTGCGTGTTTTGTGTTCTCATTATTACGGGTCTCGTCCTGTGCATTGTTGTTACGGGACTCGTCCTGTGCATTGTTATTACGGTTCTCGTCCTGTGCATTATTACGGGTCTCGTCCTGTGCATTGTTGTTATGGGACTCGTCCTGTGCATTGTTATTACGGGTCTCGTCCTGTGCATTATTACGGGCCTCGTCCTGTGCATTATTACGGGTCTCGTCCTGTGCATTGTTATTACGGGTCTCGTCCTGTGCATTATTACGGGCCTCGTCCTGTGCATTATTACGGGTCTCGTCCTGTGCATTGTTGTTATGGGACTCGTCCTGTGCATTGTTATTACGGGTCTCGTCCTGTGCATTATTACGGGCCTCGTCCTGTGCATTATTACGGGTCTCGTCCTGTGCATTGTTATTATGGGTCTCGTCCTGTGCATTGTTGTTACGGGTCTCGTCCTGTGCATTGTTGTTATGGGACTCGTCCTGTGCATTATTACGGGTCTCGTCCTGTGCATTATTACGGGTCTCGTCCTGTGCATTATTACGGGTCTCGTCCTGTGCATTATTACGGGTCTCGTCCTGTGCATTATTACGGGTCTCGTCCTGTGCATTGTTATTACGGGTCTCGTCCTGTGCATTGTTATTACGGGTCTCGTCCTGTGCATTGTTATTACGGGTCTCGTCCTGTGCATTGTTATTACGGGTCTCGTCCTGTGCATTGTTATTACGGGTCTTGTCTCATCTCGTGTATTTATTAGAGGTTGTACCTCGCTCTTTTGTTTGGGTTACATCCCTGTGTTTTTGTATGTTTGTTTTGGGATTTGTCCCTGTGCCTTTTCATGGCATGTTGTATTTTTGGGTCGAGTATTGAAGCCCCTTTTTCAAATCAAATCAAATTTATTTATATAGCCCTTCGTACATCAGCTGATATCTCAAAGTGCTGTACAGAAACCCAGCCTAAAACCCCAAACAGCAAGCAATACAGGTGTAGAAGCACTTTTACATATTCCTGTGCCTGTCTCCAATCACTTCTACAATGTGACAAGTAATGATAACTCAAGTGATTGTTTGGCCATTTTGTCAACTGTTGTCAATTACTGTTGACAATATATTTGAACATGTGCGTGAGCATCTTCTATCAGGTAGCCATCTATCACCAAGTGCCCTATTTTGAGCATTTAAAGTTGTCCCTCAACTCACCATTTTGAGGAAGCTAAATAACTGTAGTATTTTTCCAATAACCTCCCAAAGCCTGTTAGGTAGGCAAAATGAACCACATGGACGCTAAACAAATCACCAATGGATGTGAAACGTTATTGTTTAGTTTTATACAGAATAAATTGAATTACTCTTGCTTAGTGGTGCTATTGTTCACTTTTGTATTGTTCCTCTGTGGTGGAAGTATTTATCTCAAAGGCAACAGCTAGTGTTGACTACGTGAAGGAAATGGTCATTCTGGGAATTTCCAGGATATTCAAGTCATCTCACTATCAGTTCCTTTTCGGCAGTCTTATAACATAACATGACCAAGACCAGAAGTATGATGGGGGGAGAAACAGCAGCAGTGTTTCATAAACGTTGTTTATTGATATGATCTCACAGCAGATTATTTACATTCATGATGACACTGACAGATGAGCACGCCCTCTATCGGTGTCCCCTTTTCCTCTCTCCTTCAGAGTTTGGAGTGGGCTTTGTATGAGTTTACGTGTGTTTTCTTCAGATAACGTTGGAACAATGGCAGGGTTAAAGTGGCCCCTTTAATGAAGGGAAAAGTATGCAAACCGAGCAACACAGTAATAATGGATAGAGTAGACAATCATGACTGCTCAAGCCCTGGACAAATTCAGTCCCACAATCAAGCTCAAATAGTTCTCCAGCCCACAATGTCAACACTCTTGACCCAAAGGCTGCTTTAAGAAATGGTGGTGAGGATGAATTCAGAATAGGAGGATAGCTATTTAGGAAGAGGGACAGAGAATAGATATGGCATTACCTCCCCACTGCTGTTTTACTTTCCTTGTTGTGCAAAGTGATAAAATCTGTCACACGTAGCAGTAGCATAATGTTAATATGGTCCCCGTGTTTAAGAAAAAACAACATGAAAGGGCTGGCGACTTAAGTGATAGTTCCCAAATGTCTATTTCTATACGAAAACAAATGGTGTTAAGCGTGTCACCATATGAGTGGTACTGTACTGTAGAAACGGTTTGCAGTGTGAATAGCAACCGTTGCACACACACAGAGAGAGAGAGAGACACCATTGGCTACTTTTCCTTTTCTCTCACAAACACCAGAGGGCTGCATTCCTGCTTCACTTCTCGCATCACAATAGTAAGTACAGGTTTCAAAATAGTAGAACATGTAATATGACAGAAATACCAACAAAAAAATCATAGTTAGAAGCTAGAGATACCATAGTAATTATAATATAATGTTATTAGGGCAATCACAAGAGTTGTGATAGTGAAACTGTCTGAACTAACCCCGCCCCAGGCCCCCTGCCTGTCCTGAGTGGAATCAGGTTAACCAGGGCTCTATCAGCCTGCCCCTCATTCGCTATAGAGTGAAGGTTACACTAGGTACAGATCTAGGATCAGCTTCCTCATCCCCCAAACCTAACCTGGGGGAAATTCTAAACTGACCTAAGATCAGCGTCTAGGGGCAACTTCACCCTACACCCCTTCATTCAGGCTGTGAAGTCAAAGGTTATCAGCACTCATGCTCATGCAGAGAGAGTTCAGTTAGCTGATCCAGGTTGCCTGAGCGATGCGATGCGTAAGTCCCTCCCTCCCCCGGCATGGCTCCATGGTAACAGACAGTGCCACCCTGAGAAGACCAGAGTAGACAGAGGGAGCGTGTTCAGTTACATACACATAGTGGAGTCATACCTGGGGCAAGAGGCCTAATATGTCAACTTTTATATCAAAGCCTTTATTACATATTTCGTTTGGACATCTGTGCAGTCTCTGATTCATATTCCGAATGAGTGGTACAGGGGTCTAAGGCACTGTATCTCAGTGCAAGAGCTGTCACTGCAGTCCCTGGTTCGTATCCAGGCTGTATCACGTCGGGCTGGGATTGGGAGTCCCATAGGGCGGTGCACAATTGGCCCAGTGTCATCCGGGTTTGGCTGGGCTAGGCCGTCATTGTAAATAAGAATTTGTTCTTAACTGACTAGCCTAGTTAAATAAAAAAAATCTGTTACAAGAAGGCCTGTATATTGTGTATAGGAGGAAGTTGGTAATTGCCTTCCTTACTGTCGCTGAGGGGTTATTGGAATATACTTTAAAGTTACATTATTTCTAGTGGATTCGGAGTTCCTTTGTTTCCTGGACCACATGCATATCCCCACAGTGAACTGAGCTCTTAATCTCAGAGAGATGGAGAGACAAACACACACAGAGAAATTGAAACCCTACCTAGCCTTGCAAAGAGGAAAGACAAAGATGATGGTATGTTGAATGGTTATAAAGCAAGATCCTATCCTTACATCAACCCTGGATGGAGACAGGAAGAGAGAGTGACACAACAGTTTGAACTCACTCAGCCTTCACACAATGCTATCAGTCCTCTCACCTTCTCTATATCTATTGTAGCATACATCTCTTTCCAAACACAAAGAACAGTTTCAAATAGCCCTCAACCCACTGACAGGACTACACTTTTTTCCAAAGGCCCCAAAAGTTCCCTATCCCCCTGTCTGCATCTACCAGAGAGAGAGGAGGAACTAAATGAAGTGTGGAAACAGGCATGACAAGCCTCTGATAAGAGCCCTGAAATCAAACCCATTTCCTCCTTTTAATGGGGAGAGTCTGGCTAAATAAGATAAACCACCAGTCAGGGCACTGGGCTAGTTATCCCTGGGAACTGACTGGAGAACATTGGGACAAAGGAATGTTTTTAACCCCTGAGCCTATCCAAAACTGACTAGGGATCAGATTGTCTGCTGAAGATGACATCCTCAGAGTATTCTGACTTGGGATCAGCGGGACTCGACAGCAATCTATATGGTTTCTATAGTATTTCTAGGAACTGACCACAGATCAATATGACAGCCAGCCAGGGTGCCATTAGTAGTGTAACCCCAGATGGGAACAACAACAGGATATCTCCATTCGGACAGAGGATAGGACTGGCCCAGTCATTTCCCTCTAGCACTGGCAACCACGACAACCCGGGCCAATGGCCAGGGGAATAATATGATAAAACAGTAAATAACCTGGGAAAGTGCTGAGTTATTCCCCTCATCCTAACCGTAGAAGAGCTATTTATAAACTAAACTATTCACTGATCTGTAGTGATGAGGAAAGTGCTGAGTTATTCCCCTCATCCTAACCGTAGAAGAGCTATTTATAAACTAAACTATTCACTGATCTGTAGTGATGAGGAAAGTGCTGAGTTATTCCCCTCATCCGAACCGTAGAAGAGCTATTTATAAACTAAACTATTCACTGATCTGTAGTGATGAGGAAAGTGCTGAGTTATTCCCCTCATCCTAACCGTAGAAGAGCTATTTATAAACTAAACTATTCACTGATCTGTAGTGATGAGGAAAGTGCTGAGTTATTCCCCTCATCCTAACCGTAGAAGAGCTATTTATAAACTAAACTATTCACTGATCTGTAGTGATGAGGAAAGTGCTGAGTTATTCCCCTCATCCTAACCGTAGAAGAGCTATTTATAAACTAAACTATTCACTGATCTGTAGTGATGAGGAAAGTGCTGAGTTATTCCCCTCATCCTAACCGTAGAAGAGCTATTTATAAACTAAACTATTCACTGATCTGTAGTGATGAGAGAGTTTATGGGAGGTTAATGACAGATATCCGGCACATTTTTTATTTAATTAGGCAAGTCAGTTCAGAACAAATTCTTATTTACAATGAAGGCAACACTGGGCCAATTGTGCGCTGCTCTATGGGACTCCCAATCACTGCCAGTTGTGATACAACCTGGAATCGAACCAGGGTTTTTAGTGACACCTCTAGCACTGAGATGCAGTGCCTTAGACCACTGCACCACTCAGGAGCCCAAATGGCAGTGAGTCCTAAGTTAACTCAGACTTTCCCGTACTGTAAATCATGCTTTGATTATATTTCTGTAGAAATGTGTGGTTGCTCTCAAAATAGGATTTGGTCAATGTGGATAGCAGTTGTGAATTGTCAGAACCTTGCAAGATACTATATCACTGCTATACTGCGAGTGTTGGAGTCAGTGGGTTCTCATTGTATTTCTCTGCAGTGTGGTTGAATACCTGTAAGCTGTGCTGGGTAGGGGGGCACAGGCCGTTGGACACCCCCTGGCAGTGCCTGGCCTCTTGGGACAAGGTGAGCTTCAGAGGGAGGTGAGAGGGACGGGGTGTTGCAGGGCTAAGGTACAGTGGGGACTAAAAGAGGAAAAAGGAGGGGTGAATAAGAGAAAGACAGACAGAGAGAGAAATAGAGAGAGAGAAATAATTAGGTAATTAGATTAAATGTATTCTTACAATAGTTTTAGCAGCTACTGGTATCTTCACTTTCTGTGGTCAGCATCCCAAATGGCACCCTATTCAATAGGGCTCCAGTTCCCTACTATGTAGGGAATGGGGTGTTATTAGTGCCTACCTGTGTGTCTGCAGTGGGTCCCTGGCTGGGCAGGTGCAGGGAGGGCAGAGAGGTGTTGTAGGAGTGCTGGTAAGGTAGCCGGTGGCGGTCAATGGAGGCCGAGGAGTGGGGTCGCAGGCCAGAGGTCGTTGCCACGGGCGCCCTCATGGCTCGTCCCAGGCTGTTGGACTCCCTTCGCTGGTACTCTATGGGAGACTGGAGAGCTATGGACCACAGGAGATGGGGAAGGACAGGATGTTAGTTGTAGGGAGAAAAAGTGAGACACAATCATGCAGTTGATGCTTAACCAATGGTACTATTTATTTGTTTATTGAGCATCTATAAATGTATCCATCAATTTACAGTGTTGCTCCCCTATTGTAAATACTTCATTAACACAGCTTAAAAATATCCTGAAATGTTTCATCATATTTTCAAACATACACTGAGTTTACAAATCAGTAGGAACACCTTCCTAATATTGAGCTGCACCCCTTTTGCCCTCAGAACAACCTCAATTCATTAGGACATGGACTCCACAAGGTGTCGAAAGGGTTCCACAGGGATGCTGGCCTGTGTTGACTCCAATGCTACCCACAGTTGTGTCAAGTTTGCTTGATGTACTTTGGGTGGTGGACCATTATTGATACACACGGGAAACTGTTGAGTGTGAAAAACCCAGCAGCGTTGCAGTTCTTGACACACTCAAACCAGTGCGCCTGCCACCTACTACCATACCCCCTTCAAAGGCACTTCAATTGTTTTTCTTGCCCATTCACTCTGAATGGCACACATACACAATCCATGTCTCACTTGTCTCCAGGCTTAAAAATCCTTCTTTAACCCGTCTCCTCCCCTTCATCTACACTGATTGACGTGGATTTAACATTTAACAGATCATAGCTTTTTTTCATTCTCCAGTCACTCACCTGTATTCACCTGGTCAGTCTGTCATGGAAATGTTTTGTATACTTGTGTGTGTAAACATCAGATAAAAAAGTGGTACACTGAATAGGGAATAGGATGTAATTTGGAACACATGATGTATGTGGCCCTGGGTCCAGCTGTCAGCAGCAGTACCGTTGAGGAAGTTCCTCTGTGTCTCCAGGATCTGGACCACGTCGTTGACCCAGGCCCTTCGCGTCTCAGGGGACGATGCCTGTAGGACGAAGCGTGTCACGCTCCCATCAGGCCCGCGGGACGTCAGGACCAGACGACATGGGTCCTCCTCACAGTGGTCCTCCACACCCAGACAACTGAGCTGCAGTAGAGAGAGAGACACAAGGGTCACACACACACACGCGCACAGAAACACAAACACACACAGTACTCCACCATTCTCACCTTGATGCTGTTTTTAAAGGTGTACCCTGGCAGAGAGAAGCCCTTTTTCCTGTCGATTGGCTCACTGATAATGACCAGCTGTTCAAACAGGAAGACACGCCTCTCCTTGGCGCGGGACAGGAAGCTGCTGTCCTGCTCACTGACTGTAAAGGTGTCCTGCTGGAGCAGCTTCCCCTGGGCTGTGATCTTCCCCTGAGAGAGAGACCCCCATAAGATAGAAAGAAAAACACTCATTTGAGTCATTTAGCGGACACTCTTATCCAGAGCAACTTAAAGTAGTGAGTGAATACATTTACATACTTTTTGTACTCATCATGTATAATGTTTTTGTTTGACAAGTGATATAATCAAAATGGTTTCCACCTGTTTTCAGTAATCTCATACATGCTTGCCAACTGTGCTAGAAAACACAACATCACATGGAGAACAGTGTCTGGTGTCTGATATCTCACCTCAAAGCCCTGCAGCCTGCCCACATTCATCATATCATTACAGCGCTTGGGCACGAAACACGTCACCTCCACCGCTCTCTGTGGGTGAGAGAAGAGGGGTGGAGATGGAGAGAAAGATATGGTGTGGGATAGACAATTATGGTTTGCAACTTAAAACAGTATTTTTTTTTTCTCGTTCTCCAACAGAGCTGTGTACATGAGAGAACTCTCTGTGCAGTTCACAGTAATATCACAAGAAAGTATTGGAAATGTTTTCACCATGACTGTTTGTACCATGGTTTTGGGAGAACTCTCACCTCCAGCTCTGAGGTATCCCTTCCTGCTTTGGTGTAGTACTTCAGGAAGTCCTGAGGGAGCCAATCAGAGAATAGTTACTGAACGTTTCGGAGTGATTTCTGAACAAAATGGGACTGTACTGTATCTTGTGTTTCATCATGTATTATCCACTGTGAGATTAGTGAGCTGATAAGAGGACTTGGGGACTCTTGGGACAAAAGCTTTCAACATTCATCTCTAAATCACAGTAAAAGCTCCCACAATGCTGGGGGGCAGAATGCTTATTCTCCAGTCACTCACAATTTGTCTTTCTTCCTGCCTTTCTCTCCATCTCTTCTAGTGACAAGTCATTCAATACAGCTCCATTTCACGATGACTCAAATCAGCTAGGGCTAGATGACATCATGCTAATTATACCAGTTATTTTCCATATTCCAGAGGGAATTCAAACACACGTATACGCACACAGGCAGACGCACTTAGACAAGTACACATGCAGATGCAAACACACACACCTTGAGCAGTAGTTGATATTTCATGATCCTCTGTACTGGCTTGATGAGCAGGTCGTTGAGTTGTAGTCTGTGGCCCAGCTGCTGCCTCAGCTCCTACAGAACCAGACAGGTTAGCTCCTCATAGGACACATACATAACTAAGGGCAGCTTTGGGTCAGCCAGACAGAACCCACTGAACAAAAATGGATTGAATCAACGTTGTTTCAATGCCATTTAAACCAAAAACAAATGTATGTGATGTTGAATCAACATGGAAAACTGATTTGATTTTCAGAAAACATATTTTTTTCACATTGAATTCAAGTTAGTTGACAACTCAACCAAATGTAAATCAAAACTAGATGTTGAAATGATGTCTGTGCCCAGTGGAAGACATACAGAACAAAGGGCAGGTTCGGGTCAGTCAGACATAAAGAGACATAGAATTAGCACTTAAGATACAAACAACCCAAACCAGAGTTAGAGAAATAAGAGGAATTAGGCTAGAAGGATGCCTGAGTGGGATTCAACTGCTCTTAAACTGTCCTTGTCGTTGTACTGTGAAGAGTCACTCACCTGGAAGTAGGTCTCCATATACTCTGAGACAATGTGCTCTGACTTGGGCTTGTTCTGACAGTACACTACGTACATGTGGAGACGCCGTTCCTAGAGGTCCAAAAACAAACACACAGATGGTGAGAGCTTTACCAGATGGTGGCGCCTGTGGTCCCTGTGTGTGAGAGAGCTAGTGTGAGTGTGTGTGTGTGTGAGAGAGCTAGTGTGAGCAGGTCTCTCTGTGTGTGTGTGTGTGTGTGTGTGTGTGTAGGCTAAATGTCTCCGCCGTTGTGGACGCTTTAACCCTCTTATTCCTCTAAGTTTGACTCCGTTCTCCTTCCCCTCCAGGCCCTTTTGAAGTCTGTTAAATAAGAGCAGGAACTTTGCCTTATTAAATGGTTCCGGCAGCTTGGGAAGAATCCTTTAATTCACTCGTGCTTAATTAAACTTGCTGGACTAATGAAGGAACAGAGAGGGAGCGAAAGAGAGACAGGGAAGTGGGAGAGCGAAAGAGAGAGTATGTGCATGTGTCTATAGAAGATAATGTAAGAATGTGTGTATGTGTGCATGGACGATTTCCTGCCATGGTTTTGCTTTTCTCACTCGGCCGAATTTTTTCTGTGAGATCCTGACCTTCACACACAAACCCAGCTGTTTGTGTGTGTGCGTGTGTGCGCGCACGTTTGCGTGTGTGCGTGTCTCGGCCGAATTTTTTCTGTGAGATCCTGACCTTCACACACAAACCCAGCTGTTTGTGTGTGTGCGTGTGTGCGCGCACGTTTGCGTGTGTGCGTGTGTGCGCGCACGTTTGTGTGTGTGCACTAAGTACAAACACAGCTGTTTATTTGCTTTGAATGTCATTTATCTGTCATTATGGCTCATTTGTTTCTGGAGTTTCACAAACAGCCTGGCGTTTGAACACTGGCTCTTTGTAACTGGACCTGTTAGCTGACCGTAGCACAGTACAAAGCCCTGTAGGACAATTATGCTTGCACTTGTTATTATTCTACTGGCTTTCGCCTCTCCTCTCCTCCAGGCAGCCTGAACGATCAAGACACATCTGGATGGCAGTGAGCCAGAGACAGGGACAGTAAACAGTCAGTACTCTGAAGAGACCAGGACTTCTTACCAGACACACAGAGGGACACCCTGGAACTTCATTCCAAATACAAGAAAACAGAATCAAAGACCATGTAAGGGGCTAGGTTGTCATGGTGTGTCCGCAAACAAAGAGTTACACTTATGCAAACACTCATTTGCACACACACACACACACACACAGACTCACATGCTTGATGAAGAGTTGGGCCAGTCTGTCGGGCTCTGACACACACTTCTCCAGCTCCCCCAGGAGATAGCTGTGACACACAGAGCAGAGGGGAGGGTTGAACACCAATATACACTTGTCTACACACACACAGGCAGAGGGTAAGAGACACACAGATACACACACAACTATACACATGGAAACAGATACACACAGAAACACAGAAAGATCGAGAGAAACAGATCCGACAGGTTTTCCCGAGACCACACACACACACACAGGAAATATCTGACAGCCATGTGGATTGAGTGTGAGAGCATCAGACTTATATGATACATGCTGATGAACATGCTCCAGTCTCAGTGAGCTCTCACACATACGCTCTTCACATAAACAGCGCTCAGTATTCACATTCACACACGTTTAGCCAAGAGCGTGAGACCTACTCTTTATGCCAGTCATAGATCTGGTGGATGTTCCCAAACACTATCTTGTCTTTGCCCTTCAAGTCCTCTGGAATCCCTTGAGTGGCCATGCTGGCCATGTAGCCCTGGGCAAAGTAGAAGACACACACATCCTACCTCAGGACTGGAAATACTGCTAATTCACAGGAGGGCATCTGGCTATAGTCATCATTGTGTAATATGGTAGAGACAATAGCATAACTTCTATGGCATAATAGAAAAAATAGTATTTTTTCAGACTAGGTACTTTACATAAAAAATAACTGATAGGGGGGTCAGCATAAAAAATGTCACGTGATCGATTTGTCACACACCTCTACTATGAGGCCCAGGTCGTCCACATACAACTTCTCTGTCTCTATGAGCTCTGTCAGCACATATCTGAGAGCGAGAGAGAGAGAGATGAGTTGGCTGTAGTAATAGAGGGCAGCCATTAAACAGTGTCTTCTCTCATCACAGTGAGGGATGGGGTTCTCCCAGAGTGGAGCCAGCACTTCCACCACACCGTTAGCTCTCATCAGGACACAGCATACAGAATTACATCCCAACTGGAACCATATTCCCTATATAGTACACTACTTTTGACCAGAGCCCTTAGGGAACAGACTGCCATTTGGGACAATGGGACTTAATGACTGCAGCACCAGGAGCACTTAGATGCTGCATTATACTGTGGTGGAAAACTGACAGTCCATTAATGGGATAGGGACCATAAGACTGGACACATTGTGGGTTCACGTGGAGGTCACAACCACCTACATGCTCTTCTCTAAGGCACTCCTCCTGTCCTCCTCACTGTCCATGGTGGCTGACCATTGGCTGGTCGAGTCATCAATCAGGGAGGAGCCATCTTCTTCTTCTGGGAGAATAGTGGAATAATGATGGTTCTGAAAGAAGAGGGTGGAGAGGTGAGTTCATACATGTATTCACTCCAGGTCTGTTGACTGTAAGCATATGTCTGCTATACAAAGAGAGCATAGAGTCCAGGCCCGACAGACAGTTCATGAATTGAACCTATGGCTGGTAGCTCCTAATCCAGGAAGCAGACGTCCATGGGAAGGAGAGGGAGGAAGTAGGGAGACTCCTCAGGACAAGGCCAGCACCCTGTAGGCTGTTCCAAGAGGGAGACTACTCAGGACAACTCCAGAACCGTTTTGGTTGTTCCAGGAGGGAGACTCCTCAGGACAACTCCAGCATCCTGTAGGCTGTTCCAGGAGGGCGACTCCTCACAATTTATCCCCTCTGAAAAAAACTGCCTGCTGTGACATTTAGTCCACACGATCTGTACTCTGATAGCAATAAGCACTTTTCCATCTCTTTTCCTTTCTCTCTTTCTTGCCTAGGTGATAGCAGGCTGAAATGGCAAGAGAGTAATACTTCAAAGAATAAATAAGTCTTCACCTCAAATACAGGTTCATCTCTTAATAGGAACAAGAATGTAATCTTCTCTTTCTAAGACTTCAGCCACCCTTGTATTTATCTGTACCACCGCTCAACCCACCGCTCAAATGGGTGCTGATAGCCACAGCACGTCTGCCTCATGCTTCCTCGTATCCTAATGTTACCACCGCCAGGCAGCCCACAGACAGTATGTCTATTCACCAGTACCTAAGCTATGCTAAAGGGATGGCAGAGCTCCTGATGGAACTAGTGAGGTAGCCTATTCATGGCAGCTCAGCTCAGGGTCATCTCTTCTGACCGTGGAGGGGAGGTAAAGGCAACGGCAGAGCTTTGACGAGAGTCCTAAAGATTTACATATTTATTGACCCTCATGGTGAGCTTCAGTGGTTAGAATGTGTCATGGGGTGTAAGGCTGGAGTTTCAGTAAGAGTTAGGAGGGGGGAGGGAGTGAGAACATTTCCAGCCTGGCCATTCCCTCTAGCACTTCCTCAAGCCCCCCCCCCCCCCATTTCCTCTGCTTCCTTCCCGTAAATTCTCCAGTCTCTCTAAGCCTGACCGAGACTCACCCAAGACCCTGTTCTGAACTCCAGTCCCCCTCTACCTCCCTATTCCCTCCCCTTGACAGCCTCCCCTGGTTTCTCTTCTTTCCCCCATTACCCACGTCTCCCTCAACCCCTCTCTACCCCTACCTCTGCTCCCTAACCATGTTATTTCCAGCATCCCTGTAGCTCTTTCTCTAACACCCACGTCTTAGTCTTCCCCGGACCTCTACTCTACTAACCCCCCTCCACCCACCCCTCCAGCCCTCCACCCCCAGCCCTGACCCTGTTTTCAGCTCCCCAGTGAGTCTGTGGACGCAGTAGGCTGTCCGGGGCTGATCTGCTGCCTCGCTGCTTGATCACATCCAGATGCAGCCTGGAAAATCCCACAGGATTGATCCCACTGCGCAGGGCTTTCTTAAAGGTTCTCTAGATTTAAAGTGGTGAGAGTTTGTCCTGATTGTTTGAGGGCGAGAGCGTGTGTGTGTGTGTTTTTGTGTGCATGTGCGTATAATAACTGATAAGGCAAAGTTGTTCTTTGAAGGTAATGTTTGGGTGAATTGGAGTTACTGCCAGATACTGTACACTGAATATACTGTACAGCATTCCCAGTGACTATGTATTTGCGGGGGAAACTGTTATGTTTTATAAACATTAGCTATACTAATTTAGCATACTCCTCTGGTTTGTTTGATGACTCTAGCATTGCTTATGTGCTCTGTTTGAATGTTAATGCTCTAATTTCCAGGATTTTTGCATTAACCAATAGGCGGTTGCCCAGCAACAGCGGTATCTCAGGTTACATGAGGAGAGACTTGATGTTTTCTGACTTTACATCTATTTATGGTTAATTATCCTCTGCTTTCTCTGTTGTTCAGAATTCTCTTTCTTTCTCTCTCTCTCGCTCTCTCGCTCTCTCGCTCTCTCGCTCTCTCTCTCTCTCTCTCTCTCTCTCTCTCTCTCTCTCTCTCTCTCTCTCTCTCTCTCTCTCTCTCTCTCTCTCTTTCTCTCTCTTTCGCCACCTCCCCCCACTCTCTCCTTATTGAATATTGATAGGGGTTTTAAAGGGAGTTGTTTCAGGCTCAGTGCCAGTGTTTGACTAACAGGGAAACGAATGCTCTGACAGCTGTAATATCTCTTTGTTCTCTAAATCTCCACAGAATCAGCCTTTGTGTACAGAACTCTAACAATCAAATCAAATTGTATTTGTCTCGTGCTTAAAACAACAAGTGTAGACCTTCTCGTGAAATGCTTATTTACAAGCCCTTAACCAAGAATGGAGTTTTATGAAGAGTTAAGAAAATATTTAATAAATAAACTAAAATGAAAAAATATATTTTTTAAAGGAATGCAATAACAGTGCCTTCGGAAAGAATTCATTGACCTTTTCCACATTTTGTTACGTCACAGCCTTATTCTAAAATACATATATTTTTAAAGAATCCTCAGCAATCTACACACAATACCCCATAAATGTATACAAAAATAGAAAACACATACCTTATTTACATAAGTATTCAGACCGTTTGCTATGAGACTCTAAATTGAGCTCAGGTGCATCCTGTTTCCATTGATCATCCTTGAGATGTTTCTACAACTTGATTGGACATGATTTGGAAAGAAACACACCTGCCTATAAAAGGTCCCACAGTTGACAGTGCATGTCAGAGCAAAAACCAAGCCACGAGGTTGAAGGAATTGTCCGTAGAGCTCTGAGACAGGATTGCGTCGCGGCACAGAGCTGGGGAATTGTACCA
The DNA here is from genome assembly GCF_045791955.1 of Oncorhynchus clarkii lewisi. Lineage (NCBI taxonomy): Eukaryota > Metazoa > Chordata > Actinopteri > Salmoniformes > Salmonidae > Oncorhynchus > Oncorhynchus clarkii. The sequence continues at coordinate 57,144,003 of NC_092153.1, forward strand.
AAACATTTCTGCAGCATTGAAGGTCCCCAAGAGCACAGTGGCCTCCATCATTCTTAAATGGAAGAAGTTTGGAACCACCAAGACTCTTCCTAGAGCTGGCCTCCGAGCCATACTGAACAATTGGGGGAGAAGGGCCTTGGTCAGGGAGGTGATCAAGAACCCGATGGTCACTCTGACAGAGCTCCAGAGTTCCTCTGTGGAGATGGGAGAACCTTCCAGAAGGACAACTATCTCTGCAGCACTCCACCAATCAGGCCTTTATGGTTTAGTGGCCAGACGGAAGCCACTCTTCAGTAAAGAACACATGACAGCCAGCTTGGAGTTTGTCAAAAGGCACCTAAAGACTCTCAGACCATGAGAAACAAGATTCTCTGGTCTGATTAAACAAAGATTGAACTTTTTGGCCTGAATACCAAGCGCCATGTCTGGAGGAAACCTGGCACCATCGCTATGGTGAAGCATAGTGGTGGCAGCATCATGCTGTGGGGATGTTTTTCAGCGACAGGATTGAGGGCTCCAGAGCGCTCAGGACCTCAGACTGGGGCGAAGGTTCACCTTCCAACAGGACAGCGACCCTAAGCTCACAGCCAAGACGACACAGGAGTGGCTTCGGGACAAATCTCTGAATGCCCTTGAGTGGCCCAGTCAGAGCCTGGACTTAAACCCAATCGAACATCTCTGGAGAAACCTGAAAATAGCTGTGCAGCGACGCTCCCCATCCAACCTGACAGAGCTTGAGAGGATCTGCAGAGAAGAATAGGAGAAACTCCCCAAATGCAGTTGTGCCAAGCTTGTAGCGTCATACCCAAGAAGACTCGAGGCTGTAATCGCTGCCAAAGGTGCTTCAACAATGTGCAGAGTAAAGGGTCTGAATACTTATGTCAATGTGATATTTCAGTTTTTTATTTTTAATAAATTAGCAAACATTTCTAGAAACCTGTTTCTGCTTTGTCATTATGCAGTAGTGTTTGTAGATTGATAAGAAAGAGAAACAATTGGGGTAAGGCTGTAACGTACAGTAACAAAATATGTAAAAAGTCAAGGTGTCTGAATACTTTCCGAAGGCACCGTGTACAGGGGTTACCGGTACCGAATCAATGTACAAAAGGCTGCAGTGTACACTGTCTGCTCTGTTTGTGTGTGTGTATGTGTGTAATTCTTACCAGACTGTGTGTATCCCTGTCCTGTAGTAGGTCAGATAGGTAGCTGTGACAGAGAGGGTGTGTTGGAGAGTACGTCGCTGGACTCACCAGGCCATCATTCCCCTGCACAACACACAACATACACAATATAACACACATACACGCACGCACACATACACACACATACACACACACACACATACACACGTAATCTATTCACATTACTTGGGCATTCATATTAAGTCATTGGAGTCAGGGGTTTGTCCTGAAGTGATGTTATCACAATCTTTTATAAAAACCTCTGTGTGGATTCCAAGGCTATAGTAGAGAGTAATGCCTCACCAAGTCCACATCAGTGCAGGGGAGGATTGTGTAGTTCTCCCCCTGCTCCAGAGGCCTTCCAAGGGCTTGGCCGTTAGGGAGGGGGGGAGAGGGATGCTTCCCATCCAGCCTGTGGACCTGCCTGTCCTCCTTGTATCCCCCTCCTCCTTTCACTCCTCCTCCTCCCCCCACGCTCAGCTTGCGGACGGGGTTGGTGAGCCACTTCTTCAGGGCACTGACGGAGTGCCTTGACTCCCCAGGGGAGGAGGGCGAGCAGGGGCTGGAGATGCCAGAGGCCTGGTTGGCCACAGAGCCTACGGATGGAGTGATGCTGCCCTCACTGCCGGCCACAGAGTACGACTCTACAGGGGAGACAGAGAGAGAGAGGTTTTGGTTATTCAGTTATTGAGGTAATTTAGTCCAACTTGATTTAAGCACAGGTTTTTCTATTGGTTACTTCCTTAGAATACCTTGAATTTATAGACTAATGTATTAACAGTACTCAATTTCCCAGTACCAGCTTTAATACCACAGCAACCAGGCCATTTATTGCTTTCTAACCCACACAGAGCTCTCATGTGGATATTGCCTTACCACCTCACAAAAATGTGCTTAAATTATCTGTTTTAAGCCGATAAAGTATTTATACCAATGTAGCATAGGGAGTCACATGCCGGGCCGAAATAAACCACATTTAATCAACAAATCCACAGGTGGAAACTCACTTCACAGTACAAAGAAAGAAACAGAAAGAACAAGATACTTGGACACTGTTTATCTACAGCGGTGCTGTGTGTGTGTGTGTGTGTGTGTGTGTGTGTGTGTGTGTGTGTGTGTGTGTGTGTGTGTGTGTGTGTGTGTGTGTGTGTGTGTGTGTGTGTGTGTGTGTGTGTGTGTGGTGGGGGGGGGGGGGGGGGGGGTAAGGAGGCATTCTTAACTAAGCTATGGAGAGAGCTGTTGATTAGACGTCCTAAAATAGTTCACACGCGACAGATGACACAGCCACCGAGTCAGCCTGCCGATGTGATATCATCACTGAGAGAGAGGCAGGAAGAGGAGGAACAAGAGTGTGGAGTGGGTCTGCAGGGAGAAAGGGGTAAACATATTGGAGGAGGTTTATGTTAACACATACTGTATATGTCCTCAAAGAGAGTGTGGATATGAGTTTTAAACTCATGCCGTGCTGGGTTGAGCCCGGCCCACCCTGTCTTCTCTCTCAGGGGGTAAGGAGTTGGTGTTTACAGAATGGTATACACTGGCTGACCCCACTGTATATTTGGATTCCAGTGAGACATTGTAATGACAGTGAAAACGAGGAAAGGAAGAGGTACAAAAGGGAAAAGGAGTGAGAAAGAGTGAGGAATTGAGAGGCAGGAGGTGGAGGGACGAACACACAGTAAAATAGTTTGAGAGGAGAGTTTTCTTGGGAGACGAATGAGGCCTTGAGAAAACACATCGTCAGCAAGAGCAAGCTGACTGAGACACTCTGTCTGTAAGTCTGTCTTGTAGTGATGGAAAAGCAGCTGATGTAAATCATGGCAGCCAAAGCCAGCCCCTATCACTCATTCTATCCTAACCATTGTTTCCTGTACTCCTAACTTAGCATTAGTGGGCTAATACAAGTGCTGTCACTCACTCACACCACAGAATGAATTCCATTAACAAAGCCTTTAGACTATGGAAAAGAGTATGATCTCAAACACACGGCTCTGATTAGGAAGCCCCAACATTAACGTTTGATTTTGTTCTGCTGATCTTAGCAGTGGTTTAAGCTCTTTGTGGCTCTTTGCTGCCACTTTGGCCACCTCCCAGACTCCTAACTATGTACCGCCAGAATATTGATTTAAGCTGTAATCATAGAAATGGGGTATCAGTGGCCCAGAGAAAAGCTGAGACAGATCTTCTGTAGAAGTCTGACATAGCCATTTTTAGGAGACACCGCATTGGCGGTTACACTGTTAATAACATGGCAATTTCTCTGGTACTGGTCACTTTTAATTTATACCCAGCTAGCACATTTGGTTTCTTGGAAGTTGTGGAAATGTATGTTTTGGTTTCACATTGGTTGTGGGAATGAAGCCATACGTTTCCTGACCGTTAAAACTGAAAGTTTTTTTAAAGTGGAGATTTCATCTGTTCAGGGAACTTTTATTTTTAGGTTGCAGGGAGGTCCTGAGAACGTTTTACTCTGGTTCCTTGAAAGTTTTCCTGGGAAGTTTTATTAATGCTCTGAGAACAGAAACTGTAGGTTATTTTGAGTTTCTTTTAAACTTCCTTAACTTTTACTAAATATTTCACTACGAGTTTTAATAACACTGCTATCTTGTTTTCGGTTAACTTTTTTTTACTCCAATCAGAGATAGGACACATGGAAATTAATTTCCTTGGGCTTTAATCATGCAAACACATTTATTTTTTATTGTGACACGACATCAGTGAGATTCAAACCTACAATCTTCTGTTTTCTATCCATGAAATTAGTCCACTGCATCATCATGATGGAGCTAGAATACAATGTTTTTTTACACATACATTCATTTTGGTATATTCAAACAGACTCCATTTCAAAGGAAACAAGCACACATTAAGATGTGTGGCCAATTAGAGGGCAACACACCTGAACACACTTAACAAGATTGAGGATCGAGAGAGTTTTGTTGATGCTGAGAACGGAATGTATTGTAAATGTTTTTACAGTGCATTCAGAAAGTATTCAGACATTACATTACAGCCTTATTCTAAAATTAATTCAATTAATTGTTTTCCTCATCAATCTACACACAATAGCCCATAATGACACAGCAAAAAAAGGGTTTATAATTTTTTGAAAATGTATTTAAAATAAAATACATAAATACCTTATTAACATAAGTATTCAGACCCCTTGGTATGAGACTCAAAATTGAGCTCAGGTGCATCTGGTTTCCATTGACCATCTTTGAGATGTTTCTACAACTTGATTGGAGTCCAAGGCACACACCTGTATATAAAAGGTCCCACAGTTGACAGTGAATGTCAGAGCAAATCCTAAGCCATGAGGTCGAAGGAATTGTATGTAGAACTCCAAGACAGGATTGTGATGAGCAACAGATCTGGGGAAGGGTACCAAACATTTCTGCAACATTGAAAGGCCCCCAAGAACACAGTGACCTCCATCATTCTTAAATAAAATAAGTTTGGAACCACCAAGACTCTTCCTAGAGCTGGCTGCCCGGCCAAACTGAGCATTCGGAAAAGGGCCTTGGTCAGGGAGGTGACCAAGAACCTGATGGTCACTCTGACAGAGCTCCAGAGTTCCTCTGTGAAGATGGGAGAACCTTCCAGAAGTACAACCATCTCTGCAGGACTCCAACAATCACGCCTTTATGGTAGAATGGCCAGACAGATGCCACTCTTCAGTAAAATGCGCATGACAGCCTGCTTAGAGTTTGCCAAAAGGCACCTAAAGGACTTTCAGAACATGAGAAACAAAATTCTCTGGTCTGATGAAACCAATATTGAACTCTTTGGCCTGAATTTCAAGTGTCATGTCTGGAGGAAACCTGGCACCATCCCTACGTTGAAGGATGGTGGTGGCAACATCATGTTGTGGGGACATTTTTTCAGCGGCAGGGACAGGGAGACTAGTGAGAATCAAGGGAAAGATGAACGGAGCAAAGTATAGAGAGATCCTTGATGAAAAACTGCTCCAGAGCGCACAGGACCACAGACTGGGGCGAAGGTCCACCTTCGCACAGGAAAACGACCCTAAGCACACAGCCAAGACAACGCAGGAGTGGCCTCGGGACAAGTCTCTGAATGTCCTTGAGTGACTCAGCCAGACCCTAGACTTGAACCAAATCAAACAGCTCTGGACAGACCTGAAAACAGCTGTGCAACAACGCTCCCCATCCAACCTGACCAAAGATTGGTTCACGTCCATAGATCTGAAGGATGTGCTTTTTCATTTAGTCATCTTCAGGATTGGTGGGTCCCCTGAGGGACAGTTGAGCTAATGTTGGCTAATGTGAATAGCACAAGGTTGCAAGTAACAAGAAATTCCCTGGACATATCTGATATTGGCAGAAAACTTAAATTCTTGTTAATCCAACTGCACTGTCCAATTTACAGTAGCTATTACAGTGAAAGAATACCATGTTATTGTCTGAGGAGAGTGCACAGTCTTGCAACATTTTGAACAGAAATACAATGGTTCATTGGATCAGTCTAAAACGTTGCACATACACTGCTGTCATCTAGTGGCCAAAATCTAAATTGCACCTGGGCTGGCATAATACATTATGGCCTTTCTCTTGCATTTTAAAGATGATGGCACAAAAAAGGTTGTTTTTTTTCCTTGTATTATCTTTTACTAGATCTAATGTTTTATATTCTCCTACATTCCTTTAACATTTCCACAAACTTCAAAGTGTTTCCTTTCAAATGGTACCAAGAACATGCATATCCTTGCTTCAGGTCCTGAGCTACAGGCAGTTAGATTTGGGTATGTAATTTTAGGCACACATTTTTTAAAACGGGACGGATCCTTAAGATGATCATTTATACAGCCTCCCCACAGACAAGGTTACATTTTGAGGGTGTGGCCTACAAGTTTCTGGTCCTGCCTTTCGGGCTGTCCCTAATCCTTGCACCTTTTCTACAGTTATGTTACGTTTGATGCTGGAGCTCCGAGATACGTGTCAAAATCGCTAAGCAGTGTACTTCGAAGCAGTGTGCCGATGACTGTATCATTTTATCGGAAGCACGTGATCAATGACGTCCAAAGCTTAATTTCCTTGAACAACCACCTGATTGGTTTGGTATCAGTGGGACAGCATCTATAATCATGTGGCTGCTCTAAATACTTTTGACCAGCAGGTGCCACTAGTGTACACTGTGCTGATCAAAGCCTGGAGTAATTAACCTATTTCAACGCAATTGTCTGAAAAACCCCAATGCTTCAGGAAGCTTAGTTTCCCTGTCATTACTTTTCTATGGTGGTGGAAGCGGATTTTGCACCGGTGGGGCTAATCTGGACGATTGGCTGTAATTGAGGGAACAGGTGGAGCTCCACACTGCCACACTAGTTTTCCGTATTCAGCCTCTGGGGTTCACAATGAATCACAAGAAAAGCTGTTTTGACTCTAGCTCAGCATCTGGGACTTGTTCTGAACTTGGTTCTGAAGCATGCATTTTTGTCGCAACAAAGAGGGTCGCATTCCAGCTCTGTCGGGCACAGTTTCAGCTGGGGAACTCGGTGCCTTTTCGTTTGTGGCTGCAGTTATTTGGTCTGATGGCCTTTATGACAGCTGTGGTGCATCTGGGACTGCTGTGTATGCATCTGTTTCAGAGCTGATTGATTGCTTCAAGTCTGGACGCATCTCGCCACTGACATCGGTTGCTCATGGTATCCCTGTCGTGCCTAAGGGCGTTGGCTCCTTGTAAGGTCAGATAACAGGACAGTGGTGGTGCACATAAACAGGCAGTAGGGATGGGGTTTCTCTCTTTGCTGAACCTGGCCCATTATCTGCTCTTATGGAGCGGGGGGGGGGGGGGGGGGGGTCGTATCTCTACGGAGTGGAGACTGGTGGTTGTCTAGATATGGGACCAGTTAGCCAGGGCTGACATAGATCTTCACTCATTGCGAGAAAACGTGCATTGTTGTCTGTTCATCCGTTGGGAACGGATGCTTTGGCATGTCAGTGGCCTCGGACCCTGCTCTATGTGTTTCCTCCGGTGGACTTGATTCAGGCCACCGTAGATAGTGTCCGTCAGGAGGGTCTGTTGTTGAATCTGGTGACTCAGACCAGTGTCTAAGCCTATGTCACCAACCTGGGACCTGGCTTTGGTCCTGGATGTTCTGTGTAAGCCTTCGTTTGAACCACTGGAGTCTGTGGTGCTGAAGGTCCTTTCCTACAATAATGCCCTGCTCATGGCCTTGGCATCGGCCAAGCGCGTTGGAGATCTCCACACACTATCAGTACAGCATTCCTTTTTGGAGTTTGTTATGTCCGAATGCAGCTTTTGCTCCCAAGGTTGTGCCTATTTCTTACAGGTCTCTGGCATTTGAGACAGAGCACCTCCTCCGTTTGCTTCCTGTGAGCAATGGAGGTTGAATGGCTAAAGAAATAAGTGCATGGAACTAAGAGATAGCCTAGCCCTAGGCCAATGTAGCAGTAGGCCTATAACTTCCTTGACAACTAAGTAAAAATACATAAAGCCAACAAATAAAAATAGATGATGAAAATGCAGGTTCTTTCAATCACATTCACCTCTTTACTCTGCCTGTCTGCCTCCCTTTGTATCTGTCTTGACTTGAACTATCGCTAGTGTAGTGCAACACTGTATTAAATCAATCAACTGAGTGAGCGTCCAGCCCAATGTCTGTAGCCTATACATGAGAGTCTGGCCCGAAGCTGTCCCTAGCGAACTTGTGACATTGTAGCAGCTAGCCTATTCCAGTGAGCTCGGGACATACAAATCTGTTTTTGCCCAAAGGAAAATATGTTCAGGTGTTTTATGACGTTTCCACTGAATATATGGGATCCTCAGAGCATGGCATTTTGCTATTTTATACTAAGGCCTGGTGATTATCAAGGGGGAGAGTGTTGGACATTTTTTTCAAATAGCCTAGCCTACTGTGAGGAATGGATTTTATTTGAAAAAACTGACTTCGTTGACTTACATGCTGACCAGACCGGATACGTCACTTGTGTGAGCGTCGCAAAATAAATTTAGAAATCCATGTTATTCAATTATTGCACCTGCTCTCGCCCGCCAACTAGCGTCTGCAATGCCAAGGGCTGAAATAGAAATCCTTTCTCTTTCTGACGCAGATCACGCTGCAAGTTCTTCCTCTCCCATCTCCTCATTGGTTTATAGAAGCAGGTACCCATGTGCCATCTCATCATTGGTTATACCCACGTGGGTGATTGAAAGGCTAAATGTTTTGCCGGTTGTCGTGGTAATACTATGAAAGTGTAGATGCCAATCACCATATAAGTTCCAAGATGAAAAAGCCTGTAAGGAGGAGAGATGACAAGAAACGATTTGGTTGGCCGTTTTATGTGTGGATTAATTGTTGGAGTAGAGGACCTTGTGCATTTCAGGTAAAATAACAAATTAGCTAGCAAGTACAAGCTAAATTGCCATACATGTTTAATGCTTTTCGACCTGTCCCCAAATTAATGTCATTGGTTGAGAGTTTGTTTTGATATTTTGACCTGCGTGTTGTGATCGAGTTTGGTGTAGGGGGACAAAATACATTTATGCACGAGAGCGCACAATGGAGCATGCGCAGCAGGTTTGGGTTCCGTGTTACTGTGTGAGATGAAGAAAAAATGACTGAGAATCTCAGCTTATTAGTGGTGGTGAGTTAAGTCAATAAGAAGTCAGACAACGCCAAATGGGTTCTTTCATACATTTGCTCGCAGCAGGCTATAGTTAGCCTACTTCTGTGCATGCTCAGGTGCGCACGTTGAATCAACATTAAGAGGACAGAGAAAACAGACACATCCTCATTGCTCACAAGAAGCGCTCCAAACAAAATACAATGACAAAATTCGGGGAAAAACATTGTAAATGACAGTATGAAATAAACCAAAACGTGTTACTCACAAGTGTAGCAGGTATTGGGACAAATACACTTATATGTGTATTAAAGAAGTAAAAAGTTAAATATTTGGTCCCATATTCTTAGCAGGCAATGACTACATCACGCTTGTGACTCTACAAATTGTTGGATGCATTTGCTGTTTGTTTTGGTTGTGTTTCAAATTATAATGTGCCCAATAGAAATTAATGGTAAATAATGTATTGAGTCATTTGGAGTCCCCAGCCGAAAAATGCTAACCTCCCCTGTTATTGTAATGGTGAGAGGTTAGCATGTCTTGGGGGTATGATATTTGTGTGTGTGTAACTTTCTTACTCATCATTATTCACGATTCATTAAGGATAATCCGTTATCATGGTAGCATCCACAAATTTCCCAAGCAAGATGTAGTCATTGTGTGCTATGAATATGGGACCCAATACTTTACTTTTTTCTACTTTAATGCACATAAGTGAATTTGACGCAATAATATGCTTGCAGGAGTGCAGAGCCAGAACAACCAAACGTGTCACTGTCCCAATACTTTGGAGCTCACTGTATCTTTAGGAAGCTCTTTAATTCAAATAGATGAAACAAAAATAGAACTGTTTGGCCATAATGACTATCATTATGTTTGGAGGAAAAAAGGGGAGGCTTGCAAGCTGAAGAACACCGTCCCAACCGTGAAGCACGGGGGTGGCAGCATCATGTTGTGGTGGTGCTTTGCTGCAGGAGGGACTGGTGCACTTCACAAAATAGATGGCAGGAAAATTAGGTGGATATATGGAAGCAACATCTCAAGACATCAGTCAGGAAGTTAAAGCTTGGTTGCTAATGGGACTTCCAAATGAACAATGCCCCAAATTGTATGTAATGGGATCCACTTTTGTGGGATCCACTTTTGTGACCTACTTAAGGTAGGGCCCTGCTCTCAGACAACCATGGTAAAAGGGGTCTTCCCAGTCTAAAGAGAAAGAGGACAGGACTACTATTACCCATATAAAGCCCTGTGTCACTCAGCATACAGTTACACATGGTTATGTTCACTTATAGCCAGGCAAAACCCTTATCTACAGTACACCTACTTACTCGACAGCATAACACCTAAAGTTTACCTACTACAGACAGTAGCCATGGTAATATGTGACAAATTTACCTTTTTCACAGGGCTGTTTAGATCAGCCATACTGGTTAGAGTTGAATTGGCTCCAAAGTCAAACCAAATCTCTTTGGAAATATGTGGGGTGTGATAACAGGGTCAGAGACCAATGACTTATAACCCGCGGGCGGGGGTGGGTCGGTGGGTGGGGGGGGGGCTTAGGGTCATGAAATATTGTGTGGCTGAAGGGGGGTTGGGTGACGGGTCGCTTGAATAAAGAGAAAACAATACATTAAAAAACATGAATGTATAATTATTGTGCAATTCATGTCTATAGGCTACGTTGAGTTTTTTTTCCATTATTTTTGTCTGGCATTAGTGGATAGCCTAAGCATAAGCTTTAGGGCCTAACTGTAGCGCGCCAAATACACACAAATTGCAGGTGCATCATGAAATCTGAGGGGCACAAAGTATGTCAGGATGGCTGTGGGGTCGTAATTTTTTTTTTCCTGCAATCTAGAGCCATAAACATCATGCTTAATTCTATATAAAAAATATTTTTAATTTTCTGCATGTCTAAGCATACCTCTTGAGCTGTCTGTATCCTCCTGACCTGTGTTTTTTGCTTAAATCTGGGTAAAGGTTGAACCAGTACATTTAGTAATTGCTTGCTTTTCTTAAGTCTACTAACCTTGCCAGTAGGCATGCCAGCTAATAAAGTTAGGCAAGCTAGCTACTCAAACTTGATTGATAGCCTTAAATGTCTTCTTGGTAGCTAGTTAGGAAGTTTAGAGATTGGGAAAGTATCTGGGCTGGTTAAAACCAAATTGCTCTGTGGCTAGTAGTATTACAGAGAAGAAGAAAAATCTTAAACAAAAGATCATATATACATTTACAAAAAGGACTAATCTGAGGTGGCACATGATTGTATGTAGTTTCTTGCAAAAGCCCTCTGTGACTTTAAAGAATAATTGTAGAAATGAAATGCCTTTTATTGTGTGACGGAGTTGACATAAATTCAGTTATTGTAATTGCATTATATGAAGAAAAAAATATATAATTAGGAGGTTGGTTTGATAGTTAATGCTTTGGTCTATCAAAATATATGTTTCAAATGTTGTTAATATTAACACAATATTTGATATTGTCCCATCTTTTAAGAATCCTTGAGCTGTAAAACCGCAACATTGTCTCTCAGCTTCATGGCAAAACGTGTAAAATAGCATGAGATTAGCTATAAAACTGCACATTTTTCATGGGCAGTACACAATTTCCTATACAGTGAATTTCAATCATAGATGAAGACAGTAGGTAACTAAAGACCGAAACAATAGGAGGGAGGTTGGTCTGGGAGGATGGGTAGGCTTTCAACACGAATGTCTAGCAACCGGAAGGTTGTGTGTTCGAATGAAAACGTTAGCATTTTAGCTAATTAGCAACTTTGCCACTACTTACTACTTGTTAGCTACTGTGCAACTACTTAGCATGTTACCTAACCCTTCCCCATAATCCTAACCTTAACCCTTTAACCTAACTCCTAACCTTAAACTTAACCCTTTAACTACTTAGCTAGCATGTTACCTAACCATAACCTTAACCCCTAAACCTTACCCTAACCTTAATCTTAACCCCTAGCCTAGTTAACGTTAGCCACCTAGCTAGCCTAACTAATGTTAGCCACCTAGCTAATGTTAGCAACAACAAATTGGAATTTGTGTAATGTACCCGAACAAATGCATTATAAAGAAAGAAAGTTGTGTAATACACACAAAATACATTGTGATGAAAATAGTGTAATACAAAATTGTGTAATGGCAAAGTGGGTGGGGTTATATCCTTCCTGTTTGGCCTGTTATGAATTTCGATTAAATAGTTTGTGTCTATTTAAAAAAAAAAAAACTGTGCCTTTAGATGAGGTCATCCCCACTGCAGTAAACTGTGGACTGTTGGGCTGTGATGGCTCCTATGGCTAGCTGCTCTGAACTTCCTGTCGGAAAGCTGCCAAGGCAAATACCCCTCAGTGCACACTGCTCTCATCAGCAAACTATGAATCTGTTATAGAACAATTTAACCCTTTCCTATCCTCTCCCATCCGATTAGTATTAACTCTGCTCATAGGCCAAAAAGGGTACAGAAACTGTCACTGTACATCCCTAGAAAGCGAGGGATTATACTGTGTTTTATACACCGAACATAATCATTCTGGTTTCACATGAGCCTGAGTAATTTAATCTGATAATGATCCTTAATCTGGTACACCCAAATAAAACAGGACTGTTTGTTTTTGTGACCAGGTTCAATCCACATCGTTTCCATGTCATTTCAATCTCAAAATTCTATGTGATGACGTTGAATCATCATGGAAAACTGATTGGATTTGAAAAGAGTAATCAGTTTAAGGGAATTTAATATTTTTCACCCAACTTTTAGCCTAACCTTTTTGTTGATTTCACAATGAATTCATGTTAGTTGACAACTCAACCAAATGTAAATCAAAACTAGACGTTGAAATGACGTCTGTGCCCAGTGGGTTGTTGTTCAAGAAAAGGAAAAACTCCAGGCCCTTATCATAAACAGTTAGTGTGCATTAGGAAAGTCTGAAAGCCACACTTCACCACCATCATTTCCTTTTTAGTTACTTTGTATCAGGTTTATTTTTACACTTACCGGCAGTGATGACCTCATATATACACACACACACACACACACACACACACACACACACACACACACACACACACACACACACACACACACACACATAGACTGGGTAATTAGTCAGAGTTTATGTGCTGCAGTAGTTTAGGAGTCAGAGATGCTAAATTCTCTTTGAGGGCTGAGTCACTGATGTGATCTTCCTGTCTGGGTTGGCGTCCCCCCTTGGGTTGTGCCGTGGCGGAGATCTTTGTGGGCTATACTCGGCCTTGTCTCAGGATGGTAAGTTCGTGGTTGAAGATATCCCTCTAGTCGTGTGGGGGCTGTGCTTTGGCAAAGTGGGTGGGGTTATATCCTTCCTGTTTGGCCCTGTCTGGGGGTATCATCAGATGGGGCCACAGTGTCTCCTGACCCCTCCTGTCTCAGCCTCCAGTATTTATGCTGCAGTAGTTTGTGTCGGGGGCTAGGGTCAGTTTGTTATATCTGGAGTACTTCTCCTGTCTTATCCGGTGTCCTGTGTGAATTCTGTATGCTCTCTCTAATTCTCTTTCTCTCTTTCTTTCTCTCTCTCGGAGGACCTGAGCCCTAGGACCATGAGTCCTTGCTGTCCCCAGTCCGCCTGGCCGTGCTGCTGCTCCAGTTTCAACTGTTCTGCCTCTGGCTATGGAATCCTGAGCTGTTCACCGGACGTGCTACCTGTCACAGACCTGCTGTTTTCAACTCTCTAGAGATAGCAGGAGTGGTAGAGATACTCTTAATGATCGGCTATGAAAAGCCAACTGACATTTACTCCTGAGGTGCTGACTTGCTGCACCTTCAACAACTACTGTGATTATTATTATTTGACCCTGCTGGTCATTTATGAACATTTGAACATCTTGGCCATGTTCTGTTATAATCTCCACCCGGCACAGCCAGAAGAGGACTGGCCACCCCTCATAGCCTGGTTCCTCTCTAGGTTTCTTCCTAGGTTTTGGCCTTTCTAGGGAGTTTTTCCTAGCCACCGTGCTTCTACACCTGCATTGCTTGCTGTTTGGGGTTTTAGGCTGGGTTTCTGTACAGCACTTTGAGATACCAGCTGATGTACGAATACATTTGATTTGATTTGAGTGTGTTTCCGATCACATTTTCCCAAACATTTTCATAACATATAGTCTTTCTCACTTTGTGTTTGTATACAGTTCACTGAATTTTGAGCCTAATGAAAAGTGGGAAGAGAGGATGAGGGAGAGAAAGAAAATAAAAGTAATAAGAGTGGCAAATTTTGTGAGCAAATTCGAGCAAAAGACAGTGGCCTTGATAAGTACAGTATAAAAATATCACCAGCCTCCGAATTCAGTTGAATTTGCTTGAATTGCTTTCAATTGTGAGCTATTAAAAATATTAATACAGATTTGTCCATCATGAAAAGAGGGGTCTTGATTCTGCCTTATAAGATGATGACAAAGAGAGAACACAGCTAGCACATAGAGTTCTGAAAACCGTTTTTCTTAGAGATTGGTGAGAGCTTGATTGTCCTATGGTTATTTTGCATGCAACCTTCCCACAACTTTCTGGGAATGTTGCAGGATATTGCTTGGCTTTGGAACATTCTCAGCACATTTAAGGAACATGACAAAATAAGGCTATTTTCTTGGCATTTCATTACTTTAACAGAACATTTCCTAAACGTTCAAACATGGTTACATTTAAATATATTTTTGGTCATGTTCTAGGAATGTTCTCCAACTGGTTTGACATTGGGAATGTTGTCAAACAGTCCAGAGAATGTTAAGAAACAACGTTCTTCTGTGGGAATTTCAATACTTCAGCATAACGTTTCCTACAGGTTTCCTCATGGTTCTATTTAAAGTCATGATCTTGAACGTTCAGAGAATGTTAAGAAACAATGTTCTTCTGTGGGAATTTCAGTACTTCTGCATAACATTTTCTGCAGGTTTTCTCATTGTTCTATTTAAAGTGATGTTCTTAGAACATTAAGACAACATTCCATAAAAACACACAAGAAAACATTAGTAACGTTCAAAGATCTTGATGAGTGCTTGTTTTCTTTGAAATTGGGTCCGTTTGAATAGACAAAAAAAAAAACATGGTACGGTAGCTACATCCTGTTAGCGCAGAACAGAATATAGAGAACAGAAGATCATAGGTTTGAATCTCACTGACGACCATGCCATAATAAAAAATGAATGTGTTTGCATGATTAATGACAAAGCTAATTCATTTCCATGTGTCCTATCTGTCCTTGGTGTTCAAAACAGTTAACCCAAACTAAGTTAGCAGTGTAATTGAAAGTCTTGTTGAAACATTCAGTGAAAGTTTTTTTTTTAAATACATTACAATTTTGTTCAAAACGTTCACTAGATTTATAAAATGTTCTCAGAATGTTTTTTAATCATGTTCAAATAACTTATTATCTCCATTCTCAGAATGGTAATAAAACCATTCAGGGAACCATAGAGAACCATAGTAGAACATTCTCAGAACCTCCCTGCAACCTAAACATGTACATTACCAGAAGAGGCAAAATTGTCCCTTCCATTCTCAGAAAGTTAAAAAAAACGTTCAGTTTTAATGGTCAGGAAATGTATGGCTTTGTTCCCAGGACCTATGGGAAACCTAAAATGTACGTTCCCACAACTTCCAAGGACCAGATGCACTAGCTGGGAATGCACTAACATCACCAGGCATTCCTGCCTATTTATCCCCCCAAAAATGATGGCGTCTCTGACCCTGACATCATTGATAGACAACAGCTGCTGAACAATGTTCACATCAACATATAGAAAGTCACATTACATCTTCTTAGATAAACTGGGAGAAGAGGGGAGATAAAGAGAGAGAGGATGAGAGAGTAAGAGAGACAGAGAGAAAGTGAGAGAGACAGAGAGAGAAAGTGAGGGATTGAGATGTAAGGAAGAGAGAATATGGTTCTGTTTTGACTCTGTCTCAGGTTAATAAACAAGGGAGACGGAGGAGGAACAGAACAGGTTGGGTCACTGGGGTGTTGGGGGAGAGGTAATGGTTAACACAGAGAGAGGAGAGAAAAGGGAGGTAGAGGGTAGAGAGATAAGATAAGATGGCGCCGGAGAACAAGGCTGACGTTTCACGTATTCCTAACCAATTGTGTTTTTTATTTGTTTCTTTGCGTTGTTTGTAACTTATTTTTTTACTTATTTTGTACATAATGTTGCTTCTACTGTCTCTTATGTCCGAAAATAACTTCTGGGCATTAGAACTGCAATTATTCACCACGGACTAGCAGAATCCTTTTTTTCTTTAATGAGTCCGACGAGCCCCCGGGAACAGGCCCAGATCCCTTCATTTGCGTGAATAGAAGGCGGAGAAAAAGGAGCCAGAGGGCAGGCTGCCTTCTGAGAACTTGTAGGCGATCCAATGAACCCCACTTCCTTCCATTCTGCTAGCAAACGTGCAATCTTTATGAAAATAAAATCAATGACCTATGCGGAAGATTAAACTACCAACGGGACATTCAAAACAGTAATATCTTATGCTTCGCGGAGTCGTGGCTGAACGACAACATTATCAACATACAGCTGGCTGGTTATACGCTGTATTAGCAGGACAGAACAGCAGCATCTGGTAAGACAAGGGGCTGCGCACTATGTGTATTTGTAAATAACAGCTGGTGCATGATATCTAAGGAAGTCTTGAGGTTTTGCTCACCTCAGGTAGAGTATCTCATGATAAGCTGTAGACCACACTATCTACCTAGAGAGTTTTCATCTGTATTTTTCATAACTGTCTACATACCACCACAGACTGATGCTGGCACTAAGACCGCACTGAATGAGCTGTATTTCGCCATAAGCAAACAGGAAAACGTTCACCCAGAGGCGGCGCTCCTAGTAGCCGGAGACTTTAATGCAGGGAAACTTAAATCCGTCTTACCAAATTTCTATCAGCATGTTAAATGTGCAACCAGAGGGAAACAACTCTAGAACACCTTTACTCCACACACAGAGATGCGTACAAAGCTCTCCCTCGCCCTCCATTTGGCAACTCTGACCATAATTCTATCCTCCTGATTCCTGCTTACAAACAAAAATTAAACTCGATCAATAAAAAAGTGGTCAGATGAAGCAGATGCTAAGCTACAGGACTGTTTTGGTAGCACAGACTGGAATATGTTCTGGGATTCCTCCGATGGCATTGAGAAGTACACCACATCAGGCAATGGTATCATCAATAAGTGCATCGATGATGAAATTCCCACAGTGACCGTATGTACATACCCCAACCAGAAGCCATGGATTACAGGCAACATCAGCATTGAGCTAAAGGCTAGAGCTGTCGCTTTCAAGGAGCGGGACACTAACTCGGAAGCTTATAAGAAATCCTGCCATGCCCTCCGACGAACCATCAAACAGGCAAAGTGTCAAAACAGGACTAAGATCGAATCATACTACACCGGCTCTGATGCTCGTCGGATGTGGCAAGGCTTGCAAACCATTACAGACTACAAAGGGAAGCACAGCCGAGAGCTGCCCAGTGACACGAGCCTATCAGACGAGCTAAACTACTTCTATGCTCGCTTCGAGGCAAATAACACTGAAACATCCATGAGAGCACCAGCAGTTCCGGAAGATTGTGATCACGCTCTCAACAGCCAATGTGAGTAAGACCTTTAAACAGGTCAGCATTCACAAAGTCGCAGGGCCAGACGGATTACTAGGACGTGTACTGAGAGCATGCGCTGAACAACTGGCAAGTGTCTTCACTGACATTTTCAACCTCTCCCTGTTCGAGTCTGTTATACCAACATGTTTTAAGCAGACCACCATAGTCCCTGTGCACAAGAACACTAAGGTAACCTGCCTAAATGACTACTGACCCATAGCACTCATGTCTGTAGCCAGGAAGTGCTTTGAAAGGCTGGTCAGAAAACCCTACTCCAATCAATAAGCTAAGGACCCTGGGACTAAACACCTCCCTCTGCAACTGGATCCTGGACTTCTTGACGAGCACCCCCAGGTGCACCCCCAGGTGTTAAGGGTAGGTAACAACACATCCTCAACACAGGGGCCCCTCAGGGGTGCGTGCTCAGTCCCCTCCTGTACTCCCTGTTCACTCATGACTGCACAACCAGGGAAGACTCCAACACCATCATTAAGTTTACCGATGACACAACAGTGGTCGGCCTGATCACCGACAAAGACGAGACAGCCTATAGGGAAGAGGTCAGAGACCTGGCCGTGTGGTACCAGGACAACAACCTCTCCCTCAACGTGAGCAAGACTAAGGAGATGATTGTGTATTACAGGAAAAAGAGGACCGGGCACGCCCCCATTCTCATCGACGGCGCTGTAGCGGAGCAGCTTGAGAGCTTCATGTTCCTTGGTGTCCACATCACCAACAAACTAACATGGTCCAACACACCAAGACAGTCATGAAGAGGGCAAGACAAAACCAATTCCCCTTCAGGAAACTAAAAATATTTGGCATGGGTCCTCAGATCCTCAAAAGGTTCTACAGCTGCACCATCGAGAGCATCCTGACTGGTTGCATCACTGCCTGGTATGGCAACTGCTCGGCCTCCGACCGCAAGGCACTACAGAGGGTAGTGCGTACGGCCCAGTACATCACTGGGGCCAAGCTTCCCGTCATCCAGGACCTCTATACCAGGCGGTGTCAGAGGAAGGCCCTAAAAATGTTCAAATGCTCCAGCCACCCTAGCCATAGACTGTTCTCTGCTACCGCACGACAAGCGTTATCGGAGCGCCAAGACTAGGTCCAAGAGGCTTCTAAACAGCTTCTACCCCAGATTCTTCCTTCACTGTAAGATCTACACCTGTTGTATTCAGCGCATGTGACTAATACAATTTGATTAGATTTGATTTTGATAATGAGAGGGAGAGAGAGGGATAGGGAGTTGTGGGGACAAACACGCACCGGGGGTTGTGAAGGGAATCAAGGTCTAGAAACAACAGAAACACACAGAGAAAGAGAAAAGTAGGAGGTGGAAAGAAATGAAAAGCAGAAGGCCTAACTGGCTCTAACCACTTTTCTCCCCTCATGTATCCTAAGAGTGGAGGATGGAAAGCCAGATGAGAGAGTGGAAAGACAGAGGAGAGAGAGAGGAAAGACAGAGGAGAGCGAGAGAGTAAAGACAGAGGAGAGAGCGAGGAAAGACAGAGAGAGAGAGAGAGGAATGACAGAGGAGAGAGAGAGGAAAGACAGAGGAGAGAGAGAAAGACAGAGGAGAGAGAGAGGAAAGACAGAGGAGAGAGAGAGAGAGAGAGAGAGAGAGAGAGAGACAGAGAGAGACAGAGAGGGGGAAAGACAGCGGAGAGAGAGAGAGAGGAAAGACAGAGGAGAGAGAGAGGAAAGACAGAGAGAAAGAGAGAGAGGAAAGACAGAGGAGAGAGAGTGGAAAGACAGAGGAGAGAGAGAGAGGAAAGACAGAGGAGAGAGAGAGAGGAAAGACGGATGAGAGCGAGAGGAAAGAGAGGAGAGAGAGAGGAAAGACGGATGAGAGAGAGAGGAAAGACAGAGGAGAGAGAGAGAGAGGAAAGACAGAGGAGAGAGAGAGGAAAGACAGAAGAGAGAGAGAGAGGAAAGACAGAGGCGAGAGAGAGAGGAAAGACAGAGGAGAGAGAGAGAGAGGAAAGACAGAGGAGAGAGAGAGGAAAGACAGAGGAGAGAGAGAGGAAAGACAGAGGAGAGAGAGTGAGGAAAGACAGAGGAGAGAGAGAGAGTGGAAAGACAGAGGAGAGAGAGAGGAAAAACAGAGGAGAGAGTGGAAAGAGAGGAGAGAGAGAGTGGAAAGAGAGGAGAGAGAGAGGAAAGGGGGACAGAAAGCTCCATGAGGAGACAGTCAGACACTTACACCCGGCAGTGACAATAAAGAGCACACACACATACACATACATTCTAAATCAGAGACTTAACAGTGGACAGAGAGAGACAGGGGATTCAATTAAATTTCAATTTAAGGGGCTTTATTGGCATGGGAACATTTTTACATTGCCGAAGCAAGTGAAATAAACAACACAAAAGTAACAACAGTAAACATTACACTCACAAAAGTTCCAAAAGAATACATTTCAAATGTCATATTATGTCTATATACAGTGTTGTAATGATCTCTCTCTCTCTCTCTCTCTCTCTCTCTCTCTCTCTCTCTCTCTCTCTCTCTCTCTCTCTCTCTCTCTCTCTCTCTCTCTCTCTCTCTCTCTCTCTCTCTCTCTCTCTCTCAGTATAACAGAGCATCAAACCACCATGGTGATGGTGACCTCACTCAGTTTCTTTTAAAACACCAATTATCACTGTCACATTAACAGGAACACTTTGTCACTGTCTGACAGGCTACATGACAATTACTGTAGAGAAAGATAGATGATTCCAAGAGGAATGATGGTTGAAAATACACTGAGATCATCATCATGGCTTAGTCTATGCTGTGTGCATGTGCATGCGTGCGTGTGCGTGTGTGTGTGTGTGTGTGTGTGTGTGTGTGTGTATATATGGTGCAGTGGCCAGGACCAAAGAGACACTGGGTGTAAGAGATATGCTGTCACTTGCTTTGAAAGACAAGGTGGAATGAGTGAGAGAAAGGCAGCATAGTAAGAGTGCCATCCTAACATAATGCTTTCCTAGTTTACCCATTTCACACATCTACTTTGTCTCTGCAGCATGGATAGAACTGCACTTTAATCACTGCCTGAGCAACTGGAACAACAGAGGATTTAAGAGGGGGGGAGAGAGAAACAGGGACAGACAGAGGGAGAGAGTGGTAATCTGTCCCGGCACAGTACTGACTCCCCCGCGCGCACACACCACTCTGTGCAAACCAAACACTGTCACAGAAAAAGAGGAAAGGCAGACAGACACTTGCAAATATACTTACAACCACACTGGGAGATGTGACACACACAGGCACACCCACGAACACACACACACACACACACACAACCAGTGGGCATTAAGCTCTCTGGTTGATCAGTATTATCTTGTTGATGTGGATGGTCCCAGTCAGAAGTCAGATTATAACAGCATGATATTCTGGAGTCTCCATCTTCTCCTGGTATATCAGCTCTACTGCACTACGGCACAGAGCAGTTATTGCTATGGTACATCACTGCACTTTGATGAATAAAACTAGGTCCATGTCCCAAAAGCAACCTTATTCCTATAGGCCCTGGTCAAATATAGTGCACTATATAGTTTGGCTGTTTGGCTGTTGATAAGGTACGTAGGTCTTATCTACACTGACATGCTAAAAGGTTAACATGCTCCATAAATAGGTTGTTCGGTTGACGTGAATGTTCGTATGTGTGTTTGTGTGTGTGTTGGCTCGCATTTGAGGATGTGTGCAGGATGGATAGAGGATGTAATCCTCAGTCAGCCAGGCAGCAGATCTGTCATTCAAACAGGCCTCAAGCCTCAGTATCTATATATTTAGCCTTTGGTAAATTAGGAAATGAATCAAAACAGGGTCGGCAGAAAGAGAGAGGAGATTATCTCTACACTGTACAAACACACTTCAACATGTACACACACTTAAACAAACCCACACACACATACACACAGTCGTGATTACAAGAGTACAAATATTTTGGCAGGGAGGGAGCTCTCTGACATCCCTAACTCATGGAGAGGAGAGCTCTCCTGTACAGCTTCTGTGCCAGGGCAGGCTCACAGCACTGCTAAATTGTGCCAAAGACAGAGCTTTGAGGAACTGAGAGGACCTCTAGTCAAAAAGAGGAGAGAGTACAGGCCTCCCGGGTGGTGCAGTGGTCTAAGGCCACCAGAAACTCTGGGTTCGAGCCCAGGCTCTGTTGCAGCCGGCCGTGACCGGGAGGGGTTTGGCCGGTAGGGATATCCTTGTCACTAGCGACTCCTGTGGTGGGCCAGGTACAGTGCCTGTCATTTCTCTCTGTCTTTCCACTCTCTCTCCTCTGTCTTTACTCTCTCGCTCTCCTCTATCTTTCCTCTCTCTCTTTCCTTTGTCTTTCCTCTCTCTCTCCTCTGTCTTTCCTCTCTCCCCTGTCTTTCCTCACTCTCTCCTCTGTCTTTACTCTCTCGCTCTCCTCTATCTTTCCTCTCTCTCCTCTGTCTTTCCACTCTCTCATCTGGCTTTCCATCCTCCACTCTTAGGACACATGAGGGGAGAAAAGTGGTTAGAGCCAGTTAGGCCTTCTACTTTTCCTTTCTTTCCACCTCCTACTTTTCTCTTTCTCTGTGTGTTTCTGTTGTTTCTAGACCTTGATTCCCTTCACAACCCCCCGGTGTGTGTTTGTCCCCACAACTTCCTATCTCTCTCTCTCGCTCTCTCGCTCTCCCTCTCATTATCAACATCAAATCTAATTAAATTGTATTAGTCTTGTATTAGTCACATGCGCTGAATACAACAGGTGTAGATCTTACAGTGAAGGAAGAATCTGGGGTAGAAGCTGTTTAGAAGCCTCTTGGACCTAGTCTTGGCGCTCCGGTAACGCTTGTTGTGCGGAAGCAGAGAACAGTCTATGGCTAGGGTGGCTGGAGAATTTGACCATTTTTAGGTCGCTAGGTGTACGGTGTTTCCTCCGACACATTGATGCGGCTGGCTTCCGGGTTGGATGCGCGCTGTGTTAAGAAGCAGTGCGGCTTGGTTGGGTTGTGTTTCAGAGGACGCATGGCTCTCGACCTTTGTCTCTCCCGAGCCCGTACAGGAGTTGTAGCGATGAGACTAGACAGTAACTACCAACAATTGGATACCACGAAATTGGGGAGAAAAAGGGGGTGAAAAAAAGAGGAGAGAGTATCACAATGGTCAAATACCACAATGTTTAGACAATGGTCTATATAAACCATAGTAATGTCTACAGCATACTAATAGACCACAGCGGTCAGCAATCAATTATGTTATCTGCACCTATCAACCAACTCTCTGATGTGAAGACATATTTATTTATTTAACTAGGCAAGTCAGTTAAGAACAAATTCTTATTTTTCAATGGTGGCCTAGGAACAGTGGGTTAACTGCCTGTTTAGGAACGACAGATTTGTACCTTGTCAGCTTGGGGTTTGAACTTGCAACCTTCCAAGTAACTAGTCCAACGCTCTAACCACTAGGCTACCCTGCCGCCCCATATGTGCCACAGAACTGGACAGTTACTATACAGCACCTGTAGCCCCACAGTTAGAGTACAGCAGCACTTTTCTATCCAGCAGTCATCAGCTCTGTGCTTCTGTGAACAGACGATAATGAACATAACATTTCTTCACCACAGCGCTCCATAAATCCCCTTTCAGTTGTCGGAAACAGTTTTTTTTTGGGGGGGGGGGGTAGCTGTTTAGAGTTTGTGTGTGTATTGGGGGGGTCAGGGGGTTGCTTAAGCCTAGCTTTTTGGGGGAAAGGAATGTTCGGCAGAGTGACTCAGTGACTCCAGCGTTTCCATGATCCAATGATCCGAAAGCAGCACATTCCGAGACACTGCAGATTTCCAGATGTGAGCGTATCGCTGACTCTCTCGGGATATCTGTAAACCCTGCATCACTGAGCAAAGGGTCACAGTGTCTATGTAAACCCTGCATCACTGAGCAAAGGGTCACAGTGTCTATGTAAACCCTGCATCACTGAGCAAAGGGTCACAGTGTCTATGTAAACCCTGCATCACTGAGCAAAGGGTCACAGTGTCTATGTAAACCCTGCATCACTGAGCAAAGGGTCACAGTGTCTATGTAAACCCTACATCACTGAGCAAAGGGTCACAGTGTCTATGTCAACCCTACATCACTGAGCAAAGGGTCACAGTGTCTATGTCAACCCTACATCACTGAGCAAAGGGTCACAGTGTCTATGTAAACCCTGCATCACTGAGCAAAGAGTCACAGTGTCTATGAAAACCCTACATCACTGAGCAAAGAGTCCGTGTCTATTTAAACCCTACATCACTGAGCAAAGAGTCACAGTGTCTATGTCAAACCTACTTCACTGAGCAGAGAGTCACAGTGTCTATGTACATTTTGCAACCTTAGTTTAAACCCAATAGTACTGTATACAGTGCCTTCAGAAAGTATTCAGACTCCTTGACTTTTTTCACATTTCATTACGTTACAGCCTTATTCTAAAATAGATTTTAAAAAATAAAAAAAATCTTGAGCAATCTACACACAATACCCCAAAATGACAAAGCGAAAACAGCTTTCTAGAAATGTTTTCAAATGTATTAAATGTAATAAACAGAAATACTTTATTTACTTAATTATTCAGACCCTTGCTATGAGACTCAAAATTGATCTCAGGTGCATCCTGTTTCTGTTGATTATCCTTGAGATGTTTCTACAACTTGATTGGAGTCACCTGTGGTAAATTCAATTGATTGGACATCATTTGGAAAGACACACACCTGTCTATATAAGGTCTCACAGTTGACAGTGCATGTCAGAGCAAAAACCAAGCCATGAGGTCGAAGGAATTGTTCGTAGAGCGCCGAGACATGATTGTGGTCGAGGCACAGATCTGGGGAAGGGTACCAAAACATTTCTGCAGAATTGAAGATCCCCAAGAACATGGTGGCCTCCATCATTCTTAAATGGAAGAAGTTTGGAAACACCAAAACTCTTCCTAGAGCTGGCCTCCCAGCCAAACTGAGCAATCGGGGGAGAAGGGCCTTGGTCAGGGAGGTGACCAAGAACTCGGTCGTCACTCTGACAGTGCTCCAGAGTTCCTCTGTAGAGATGGGAGAAACTTCCAGAAGGACAACAATCTCTGCAGCACTCCACCAATCAGGCCTTTATGACAGACAGAAGCCACTCCTCAGTAAAAGGCACATGACAGCCAGCTTGTTGTTTGCCAAAAGACACCTAAAGACTCTCAGACCATAAGAAACAATATTGTCTGGTCTGAAATCTTTGGCCTGAATGCCAAGCATAACTTCTGAATGCCGAGTGTCACGTCTGGAGGAAACCTGGCACCATGGCAGCATCGTGCTGTGGGAGGTTTTTCAGTGGCAGGGACTGGGAGAGTAGTCAGGATCGAGGCAAAGATTAATGGAGAAAAGTACAGAGAGGTCCTTGATGAAAACGTGCTCCAGAGCGCTCAGGACCTCAGACTAGGGTGAAGGTTCACCTTTCAACAGCACAATGACCCTAAGCACACAGCCAATACAATGCAGGAGTGGCTTCAGGACAAGTCTGTGAATGTCCTTGAGTGGCCCAGCCAGAGCCCGGACTTGAACCCAATCGATCATCTCTGGAGAGATATGAAAATATCTGTGCAGCGACGCACCCATCTAACCTGACAGAACTAGAGAATCTGCAGAGAAGAATGGGAGAAACTCCCCAAATACAGGTGTGCTAAGCTTGTAGCGTCATACCCAAGAAGACTCGATGCTGTAATCACTGCCGTATGTGCTTCAACAAAGTACTGCGTAAAGGTTCTGAATACTTTTGCAAATGCGATATTTCACGTTTTTCATTTGTAATAAATTAGAAAAAAATTCTACAAATCTGTTTGGGGTATTGTGTGTAGATTGATGAGATGTTTGAATAAGGCTGTAATGTAAATGTGGAAAAAGTCAAGGGGTCTGAAGAGTTTCCGAAGGCGCTGTATAGTTACTGTTTTTGTTTGAACTCTATATTACTGAGAATACAATAATTATGTCACTGTTCTAACTTTAAATAACTGATAGTCTCTCTAACTAGATGTGTAGCGTAATACATTTTCACATTCTGCACAGCTTCCCGTGTCCGCATGAGACTAGCAATGTGTCTACTGCAAACCCCATAGCAGAGTGAACACAACCAGGGCCCAAAGACATTTCATTTAATTTCCTCTGGAGGAGTTGGAGTCTCAGCAAAACATCACCATCAATTATCGTCAGCTGTCTCTCCCCCGAGAGAACAAGAGAGAAGAGTGGAAAGGAATGAGGAGGTAAGAGGGAGAAGGACAGACAGACTGACAAAAAAAAGAAAATGAAAGAGTGAGAGAAAGATAGAGACACTGACGTACCACACACCTCCTAGAGGTCGCCCCCATAGAATTAGGACTTAGAATACGAGAATTGGGTGAACCTTCTTATGATGGAATAAAGGTCAGCCATTTTGGTCAGGGAGTTGGTCAACCATCGTTGCCATTTCTGTGGTAAGGTATTGTGTAAAATAAAGAATTTGAAGAATTTATCTGCACTATATGTTTGTTAG
The DNA here is from genome assembly GCF_045791955.1 of Oncorhynchus clarkii lewisi. Taxonomy (NCBI): domain Eukaryota; kingdom Metazoa; phylum Chordata; class Actinopteri; order Salmoniformes; family Salmonidae; genus Oncorhynchus; species Oncorhynchus clarkii. The sequence goes on from NC_092153.1 coordinate 57,169,939, forward strand.
CTAGCTAGCCAGACAGTTTTAGAGGAAGGATTCCATAAATGTTTTAAATGAATTACCAATATGTCAACATTCCATTCAAACAATGCAGTGAATCCACAGCCATACACTGGCTGAAATCAGTAGATGTTAGGACAAGTTGTAAATACAACAAGTACTGATATTGTATCATATAACAGCACTCTCAGCTTTTCAAGAAAACAAAAATTTTGACATTTATGGTCAGTTTACATATATTTTAGAAGCTATTTATACGGAACATTTGTATAAAATGCATATAAACTGTATTTATGATTATATGACAATATTTTAGGTTGACAAAAATATTCTATTACACAATTTCTGATATATCACACGCCTTTGTTTTATTTTCCTGCATAAGTAAAATCAGGATTATGTCTCTACTGCCATTCATTCCAATAGAGTACCATAGTATGAGTCATAATACCCCAATAAAAAGGATCAATTCTCTCAGCCTATAGCTGTAGCAGTGTCTCAGTCTCAATATCTGATCACAGAACAACGGATTTGGACAGTGAAGAAGAGTATAGGCTATACTTAATGGTGCCCATTTGCTAGTATTATCTGACCTAAAAACAGATTGAATATCCACCAACAATCGATGGAACACTGCTGATTCTATCTCATCATCTGATCTCAAACCATCTCAAACAAACATGTGTAAGTTTACAGAAGCAAAAAACACAGACTTCACAACTGCACAGACCATCTGACCTACAGTATAACTGAGAAAGCAAACTAAACTCCCATCTCATCTGAGACCATTAAAGCGAAGAGAGGTAGCTGGGTGAAAATGACGGACATAAGGCAGAGATGTACCAACCTCGAACTCGGGCGTAGCAGCAGCCACACTTAGCCAGTACTTTTCGGAACAGGTGTTGACACCCGCACCCCCGCTGATGGTGACCCCCCTTCATGCTGATCCACTGCCGTTAGTCCCAAAATGACCAGGGGTGGGCATGGCACAGGGCACACACACTCACACACACTCACGCTCAAACGCACACAGGAGGTATTTCTGTGGTAATCCCCAGAAGATAAAAAATTTCAGGAAAGAAAAAGAAAGAAAGCTTGCTCTACTCTCAGTTAAATCCCAAAGCAGGAGGAGGATATCCAAAGAAGAAATAGTCCAGTCTTTTAGGATCCCCTGTGGAAGAGTGAAAGAGAGAGGGAGAGATGTGGAGAAACAATATGCTTTCCACAATTCACTGAGCTCACTCTGTGGTCAGATAGTGGGCTAGCATTCTGTGTGTGTGGAACAGAGAGAGAGATAGAAATAGAGAGATAGAGGGAGGCAGGGAGGGGGGGGTGGAGTCTACAGCTCTGCTCGCTGGCTATTCCAGCATGTAGTTCCCTCCTCTTCGTATTTGTTTCTACCTTTTTTCTCCTTCATATTTTCCCTCACCACACCAGCCTGAGCTTTCATTCTCATTTACTCATGGTGCTTTTCCAATGACACTTACCCCCACACCAGTCTGTCACCAATGTTTATGTTAATGTCAGCTCTAGTGTAGTTGTGTTTCCATCAGGAGTGTGACACTAAGACTTGGGGCGAGCAGAATCAACACCTTCTGCATCATTCAAGACAGTTGCTTTTCAAGAAGGTGTTAAAGTTCAGAGTTAGCCATTGTTGGTAAATTGAGGCTGAAAAGTACCCAGGGCCTGGGCTTGGCCCCTTGTCAGGGCAGGTTCACCCGGAGCCATGCCCCAGTGAGACATGGCTGCAGGTCTGAGTAGATGGAAACAGAAAAGATTGAGTCTTTTGGGTAAAACACCATGGCAAATCCTCAACTGAAATGCACCCATGGTGTCTGCATCTCTCACCCGGACATCATCCTGGCAACCCTGCCTCTTTTTTTCTTCCTATGGATTTTTTGTGGGAAAGTGAATGTTTATAATACTCACTGTTAATTGACCTTATAGTATACCTGTTTGCTGTATACTTTCTGTTCTCCTTTATTCCTGGTAGTGTCATTAAGGTCTCCATGTAAGTGCATATATCTTTGCCTAAATGTTTGATTGGAGTATAAGGAATGAAACTGGTCCATACAGAACTGGGTGTATACCAAATGTTTACTCCGGGACGATATCTTTGAGGCTCATTTGTTTATGTAAACACGTGCATATCAACAGCGTTCAGCAACACACATTCAAAATGCACGCGCACACACCTGTAATTCTTACAGAAACCCCTTCATGTCACAAATTTGTTTTTCAACACTTTCCCTGGATGCCACTAGTCTTGCTCAACGCAAAATGTCACCTGTCAAGAAATATTGAGGTACATGGATCTAATATTTTGTCATTTCTAAATGTGGTCGTTTACCACTAATGAAGCCTAAAGATAAATAATCAACTTGGTTAAAGAGAAAAAACATATTTAGTTTTTAATAAAGTAGTTGTCACGATCGTCTAAGGTGGAAACAGTGGACCAAGGTGCAGCGTGGGGGAGCGTACATACTTCACCAACAAAACAATAAACATCAACCGAAACCGTGGCGCCAACGAAGTGAGCAGAGGCAACTATACATGGACAACTACCCACCAATACATGTGGGGAAAAAGGCTACCTAAGTATGGTTCTCAATTAGAGACAATGATAGACAGCTGCCTCTGATTGAGAACCACACCCGGCCAAACACACAGAAATACAAATCATAGAACAAGGAACATAGAATGCCCACCCAAATCACACCCTGACCAAACCAAAATAGAGACATATAAAGCTCTCTACGGTCAGGGCGTGACAGTAAATAACAAAGCATGCCTGAAGCCTGGAGTCTTGTTTTCTCTAATCTCAGATAAAATAATTATGACCAGATGATCTCAGCAGCACAGGTGCGTGTGGCCGTGGTAGCGTTTACTCCATGGAGAGCTACGTGTAAAATAATTTACATGAACCTAGAAATGGAGAACGACTGCAGCAGGCTTACTGGAGCAGAAATTATAGGAAGGTTGTGAAGAAGCAGCATATGTGTCTTTCATTCTCTCACCCTCTCTGTCTCATCATCCATCTCTCTCCATCCATCCTCTATCTCACGCCCTCTCTCTATCCACTCTCTCGATCATGGGTAGACCAGCACAACCCAGCAATCTGAATCTACCCAGGAGATTAAGGCTATAAAAATATCTAAATGCGCTTGGTCCCTTGGCTATCTACTTAAGCCTCTTTAAAACCCCTGCTTAAATGACGAACCCAGTGAGCTGAAAAGCGTTGATCTTTCTCCAATGTGTGTGTGTGTTGCATACGTGTGTATGTTGAAGGGTTGGATCACTGTGTTGCTGGTAGTATGGAATTGTTGCTCAGAAGGTGAGGGTAGAGTAGACATAACTATGCTTCTAGAATCAAAACACCTTCAGATCAGCCTTTCCTTCCCAATCCAAACTGTGTAAACATCTGCACCCTGACCCAACCCCAGCCCTGGTACCACTTCTTCCTTTCTGCACTCTCCTGAAACCATTTCCAACTCCTGCTCAAGGAAATGTGGCTTGATTTCTCTCCCTACCAAATCTAATTTGCCCTCCTCCTTCCTTCCCCTCCCTACCCTCTGCTCTGGTTGGGGCTAAGGAGCCGTCAGATGTTTGTCCCAAATTGCACCCTGTTTCCTGTATAGCGTACTACTTTTGACCAAGGCCTATAGGGCTCTGGTTAAAAGTTGTGCACTATGTAGGAAATAGGGTATCATTTGGGATATAGTTAGACAGTTCCTCTGCTGGAGACGGGGAGAAGAGGGAGGGGGACTTGGGACAGACTGCAGAACTCTGGCCTGGAGCCCTCCAGCTGCAGACAGATAGGCAGGCCTTGCTGTGTTTACCTGCCCTGTCTGCAGCGAGGAGGGATACAGCCCAAGGCACAGAGACTTGGTCTGATACTGCCACCTAGTGGTGAAGCAAAGCACTGCATCATATTATCAATTTGGATCCTTGAAATACTTTTGTGTGACCCCCTAGAGTTGATGGTTGTTTTGATTCTGATTGACAGGTCAAACTGACCCTTAATAGAATGCTGCTATATTTGACAGCACACTTCCCCTTACCATCCACCCCCATTACCCCCCACCACCCCTAGTTCCTTATCTTTTTTCTTTTTTTTCCCCAGTCCCAGAATCTCACTAGGTCTCAGTCTCCATCTGAAACCCCTCTCTGCTCTCCACTTCTGCTAACCGAGCAGCAGCCGGTCCTCCTTTGTCTTGGAAATCTTCAACATGAGATAGATTTAGGACAGAGTAAAACCTTTCAGAATGAATTAAACCAAACACACTGGATAATTCACGCAATGAAATTACAAAATTAATAAATCTTACATTTCATTTGACTAAATTAAATTAGACTGGACCCATTGCATCTGGTCATTGGTAATAATTCTGGAAAGATTACATTTAACTGAGGGAATGTTAAAGCCACCAGCCACTCTCTCTCACTATCTCAGCCCCAGAATAGTTGTCTCTTATATCTTCCAGGGGTGCAACTTTCACTGGTGATAGGGACATGTCCCCCCCACATTCTGAAATTGCATTTTTGCCCCCCCAGTTTTATCATTGGAATGTGATACAAAAAGAGGAAACGGTGTGCTTTAGGACCATGCGGATGCTGTTTGGAGTGTTTATCCGACTGGATAAAAAATCTATAATAATAATTATGTCCCCCCCACTTCTAAAACCAAAGTTGCGCCCATGATATCATCTGTGGGAAATACACTATCTGGATCTTATGTAAAGTATATGGAGCCATACAGTCCTCCAAAGAGACATGTAGCACTCTGTATTTCTACTTTTACCAGTAGTCCTACAAATACCGTGCATTCAGAAAGTATTCAGACCCCCCCTTGACATTTCCCACATTTTGTTACGTTACAGCCTTATTCTAAAATTGATTCAATTGTTTTTTTCCCTCCTCAATCTACACATAATACCCCATAACGACAAAGCAAAAACAGTGTTTTAGATTTTTTTGCAAATGCATTACAAATAAAAAACTGAAATGTTACATTTACATAAGAATATATATTTATATTTTTTATTTGACCTTTATTTAACTCGGCAAGTCAGTTAAGAACAAATTCTTATTTACAATGACGGCCTACCAGAAGGCTAAAGGCCTCCTGTGGGGACTGGGGCTGGGATTAAACATTTAAAATGAATTACAAATATAGGACAAAACACACATCATGACAAGAGAGACACCCTAACGTTACATAAAGAGACTTAAGACAACAACATAGCATGGCAGCAACACAAGAAAATACAGCATGGTAGCAACTCAACATGACAACAACATGGTAGCAACACAACATGGCAGCAGCACAACATAGTAGCAGCACAAAACATAGTGCAAACATTATTGGGCACAGACACCCTATACTCAGTACTTTGTTGAAGCACTATTGGCAGCGATTACAGCCTTGAGTCTTCTTGGGTATGACGCTACAAGCTTGGCACACCTGTATTTGGGGAGTTTTTGCCATTCTTCTCTGCAGATCCTCTCAAGCTCTATCAGGTTGGATGGGGAGCGTCGCTGTACAGCTATTTTCAGGTCTCTCCAGAAATGTTTGATCAGGTTCAAGTCCGGGCTCTGGCTGGGCCACTCAAGGACATTCAGAGTCTTGTCCCGAAGCCACTCCTGTGTTGTCTTGGCTGTGTGCTTAGGGTCGCTGTCCTGTTGGAAGGTGAACCTTGGCCCCAGTCTGAGGTCCTGAGCGCTCTAGAGCAGGTTTTCGTCAAGGATCTTTCTGTACTTTTCTCCGTTAATCTTTCTTTCAATCTTGACTAATTTCCCAGTCCTTGTCCCTGAAAAACATCCACACAGCATGATGCTGTCACCACCATGCATCACCATATGGATGGTGCCAGGTTTCCTCCAGATGTGACGCTTGGCATTCAGCCAAAGAGTTCAATCTTTCTTTAATCAGACAATATTGTTTCTCATGGTCTGAGAGTCCTTTAGGTGCCTTTTGGGAAACTCCAAGTGGGCTGTCATGTGCCTTTTACTGAGGAGTGACCACTCTACCACAAAGGCCTGATTGGTGGTGCTACAGAGATGGTTGTCCTTCTGGAAGGTTCTCCCAGCTCCACAGAGGAACTCTGGAGCTCTGTCAGAGTGACCATCGGGTCCTTGGTCAACTCCCTGACCAAGGCCCTTCTACCCGATTGCTCAGTTTGGCCGGGCAGCCAGCTCTAGGACGAGTCTTGGTTGGATCTAGTTGGCTCTGACATGCACTGTCAACTGTGTGACCTAATATAGACAGGTGCAGGTGCCTTTCCAAATCCTGTACAATCAATTGAATTTGCCAAAGATGGACCCCAATCGAGTTGTAGAAAAATCTCAAGGATGATCAATGGAAACAGGATGCACCTTCTCTCAATTTCGTGTCTCATAGCAAAGGGTCTGAATACTTATGTAAATATGGTATTTCTGTTTTATATATTTTTTTATGCATTTGCAAAAAAATCTAACAATCTGTTTTCAATTCATGGGTTATTGTTATTGTTTATTGTTTGTAAAAAAATATTTTATCAATTTTAGAATAAGGCTGTAGCATTTATTATTTATTATTATTTATTATTTAATTATTTATCTGAATGTTTTGCACTAACTTCCTTGCACTGGTTCTATGTACTCTCACCTCTACCCACACACTCACATATTACACTGACACTCCCAACACACATATACACACACACACACTACATATGCTTACAAACACAAAACACACACACCCACACATAGACACACTTCCACATTTAAAATACGCTGCTACTCTGTTTATTATATACCATGATTGCCTAGTCACTTTTACCCCTACCTACATGTACATACTTTATTACCTCAACTACCTCAACTACCTCGTACCCCTGTACATTGACTCGGTACTGGTACTCCTTGTATATAGCCTCATTATTGTTTTTGTGTTACAATGTGCTTTTTATCTCTGCATTGTTGGGAATGTGCTTGTAAGTAAGCATTTCACTGTAAAGTCTACACTTGTTGTATTCGGTGCATGTGACCAATAACATTACATTATATACTGTATCTCTTTTCTTACACTTTCTTCTCTTTTCCCCGCATTGTAATGAAAGACAGAGATAGAGAGAGAGGGAGTGAGAGAGAGAGAGGGAGTGAGAGAGAAAGAGAGAGAGAGAGAGAGAGGGAGAGAGAGAAAGAAAGAACAAACCATTGGCACACCTTGCACTTCTGTGTCTCCACCAAATGTTCTCTGTTGTCTGGCTGTATGTCTATGGACACACAGTACCAGTCAAATATTTGGACCCGCCTACTCATTCAAGGGTTTTTCTTAATTTTGACTATTTTCTACATTGCATAGTAATAGTGAAGACATCAAAACTATGAAATAACACACATGGAATCGTGTAGTAACCAAAAAAAGTGTTAAACAAATCAAAATAGATTTTAGATTTTAGATTCTTCAAAGTTGCCACCCTTTGCCTTGATGACAGCTTTGCACACTCTTGGCATTCTCTCAACCAGCTTCATGAGGTAGTCACCTGGAATGCATTTCAATGAACAGGTGTGCCTTATTAAAAGTTAACTTCTTAATGCGTTTGAGCCAATCAGTTGTGTTGTGACAAGGTAGGGGTGGTATACAGAACATAGCCCTATTTGGTAAAAGACCAAGTCCATATTATGGCAAGAACAGCTGAAATAAGCAAATAACAATGACAGTCCATCATTACTTTAAGACATGAACAGCAGTCAATGCAGAACATTTCAAGAACTTTGAAAGTTTCTTCAAGTGCAGTCGCAAAAACAATCAAGCGCTATGATGAAACTCGCTCTCATGAGGACTGCCACAGGAAAGGAAGGCCCAGAATTACCTCTGCTGCAGAGGATAAGTTCATTAGAGTAAGCAGCCTCGGAAATTGCAGCCCAAATACTGTGAGGCAAAAAAGTATTTAGTCAGCCACCAATTGTGCAAGTTCTCCCACTTACAAAGATGAGAGAGGCCTGCAATTTTCATCATAGGTACACTTCAACTATGACAGACAAATGAGAAGAAAAAAAATCCAGAAAATCACATTGTAGGATTTTAATGAATTTATTTGCAAATTATGGTGGAAAATAAGTATTTGGTCAATAACAAAAGTTTATCTCAATACTTTGTTATATACCCTTTGTTGGCAATGACAGAGGTCAAATGTTTTCTGTAAGTCTTCACAAGGTTTTCACACACTGTTGCTGGTATTTTGGCCCATTCCTCCATGCAGATCTCCTCTAGAGCAGTGATGTTTTGGGGCTGAACAGACCTGAGCACTGGAGCTTCCTGTTTTAGTCTCTGGTTTCTTTGCAGCAATTCGACCAAACAACAACATTGACGAATACGCTGATTCGGTGAACGAGTTTATTAACAAGTACATCAGTGATGTCTATTAAAGCATTCCCAAACCAGAAACCGTGGATTGATGGCAGCATTCGCACGAAACTGAAAGCGCGAACCATTGCTTTTAACCAGGGCAAGGTGACCGGAAACATAACCGAATACAAACAGTGTAGCTATTCCCTCCGCAAGGCAATCAAACAAGCTATTAGAGAGACTGAAAAACAGCTTCTATCTCAAGGCCATCAGACTGTTAAACAGCCATCACTAACATTGAGTGGCTGCTGCCAACATACTGACTCAACTCCAGCCACTTTAATAATGGAAATTGATGTAAAAAATGTATCACTAGCCACTTTTAACAATGCCACTTAATATAATGTTTACATACTCTACATTGCTCATCTCACATGTATATACTGTACTCGATACCATCTACTGCATCTTGCCTATGCCGTTCTGTATCATCACTCATTCATATATCTTTATGTACATATTCTTCATCCCTTTACACTTCTGTGTATAAGGTAGTTGTTGTGAAATTGTTAGGTTAGATTACTCGTTGGTTATTATTGCATTGTCGGAACTAGAAGCACAAGCATTTCACTACACTTGCATTAACATCTGCTAACCATGTGTATGTGACAAATAAAATAAAATTAGATTTTGATTTGATTTGAAACCACTACTAAAGGACATCAATAATAAGAAGAGACTTGCTTAGGCCAAGAAACACGAGCAATGGACGTTAGACCAGTGGAAATTTGTCCTTTGGTCTGATGAGTCCAAATTTGAGATTTTTGGTTCCAATCGCCATGTCTTTGTGAGACGCAGAGTAGGTTAATGGATGATCTACGCATGTCTGGTTCCCTCCATGAAGCATGGAGGAGGAGGTGTGATGGTGTGGGGGTGCTTTGCTAGTGACACTGTCTGTGATTTATTTTGAATTCAAGGCACACTTAACCAGCATGACTACCACAGCATTCTGCGGCGATATGCCATCCCATCTGGTTTGAGCTTAGTGAGACTATAATTTGTTTTTCAACAGGACAATGACCCAACACACCTCCAAGCTCTGTAAAGGCTATTTGACCAAGAATGAGAGTGATGGAGTGTTGCATGAGATGACCTGGCCTCCACAATCACCCGACCTCAACCCAATTCAGATAGTTTGGGATGAGTTGGACCGCAGAGGGAAGGAAAAGCAGCCAACAAGTGCTCAGCATATGTGGAAACTCCTTTTATAGACTATTGGAAAATCATTCCAGGTTAAGCTGGTTGAGAGAATTCCAAGGGTGTTCAAAGCTGTCATTAAGGCAAAGGGTGGCTACTTTGAAAAATATAAAGTATATTTTGATTTGTTTAACACTTTTTTTGGTTACTACATGATTCAATATGGGTTATATCAAAGTTTGGATTTCTTCAGTATTATTCTATAATGTAGAAAATAGTCAAAATAAACAAAAATCATTGAATGAGTTGGTGCGTCCAAACTTTTGACTTGTACTGTATGTGTATACGCTTGTCTGTGTTTATATATTTGCTTATACTGTGTGTGTGTGTGTGTGTGTGTGTGTGTGTGTGTGTGTGTGTGTGTGTGTGTGTGTGTGTGTGTGTGTGTGTGTAAGTTTGCTTTGTAATGCTTGTTTCTGTGAGAGCCACACATTATGTTTCCAAGAATCCTAGTATCATCACTAACAGAGGCATTGTTTGTCCTCTGTGTAAAACACAAAGTTATAACACTCTCAAAACACCCACTCACCATTTGCCCCAGTGGCCTGTACCTCTGAGACAACACAAAAACAGTTTTCAGACAGTTGCAGCATTGCACTGTTGTCCTCCTCCAGATACCATTTGTACATGTGATGTAGGCTTCATGTGTATGTGTTTGATACACTGAAAGTAAGTTAGAATGGGAACATTTGATTCAGTGTGTGTGAGCGTATGTAGGGGAGAGCGGGGTAAGCTGAGCCATTTTTTACATTCAGCATCACTCCGTCAAGGGAAACACAGTTTTCTTTTTAGCAAAGATACCTATACACATTTCGGGATGTTGTGCATCCCTGGAAATAATCAGAATTCATGAAACTTTACAGTTTAGAAAAAACACTGTAGCTTGCCCCAAAAAAGTGGTCTCTTGGCACAACTTATCCCAGGTATGGGGCACAACTTATCCCAGGTATGGGGCACAACTTATCCCAGGTATGGGGCACAACTTATCCCAGGTATGGGGCACAACTTATCCCAGGTATGGGGCACAACTTATCTCAGGTATGGGGCACAACTTATCCCAGGTATGGGGCACAACTTATCCCAGGTATGGGGCACAACTTATCCCAGGTATGGGGCACAACTTATCCCAGGTATGGGGCACAACTTATCTCAGGTATGGGGCACAACTTATCCCAGGAATGGAGTAAGTTAAGCCGTCTACAAATTTCTGTATTGAATGAAATTACCACAACATTTTAAAATCCACATCTATCTTTTTTTCCCAAAGATGATTCAACACACACACAATTTATTTTTGTATTTGAATCATTTTAAGCATCTTTTAACACAGGCTTAACACCTAACAAAGACATTGTACTTTTTTAAACACTTACAACATAGGCCCTGTTGATACCTCATATCCTAATGATAATGCCTTGCATTAGCCTGGGAAGAAAACACTTGAGTTTGCTCAAATATTTGCTCAATTTACCCCATGGTCATTGGCTCAACTTACCCCAAGGCAAATATTTTTACTATATTAGCCCACAGCTACAAGGATGCACCTTCATCATATTAGGTGTAGGAGCTCATATTGAAGCTTATGGAGACTCTAACTGATGTATAGAACAATCTTAAAATGATTTACTTTGGTTTAGATACAAACATCATGTAACCTTTAACACAATAAATTCATTTGACTTGGTGAAAATCTATTTGGACGTAAGTTGCTTACCACTTTTTCCATGTGGTTTCTTCCTTCACAGACTCCATGAAATGATGACTTCCTAATTATTTGGTGAAATTATTAATTTTGTATATGGTTTCTGAGAAACAAGGTAGCTCAACTTACCCCTTTTGCTCAACTTCCCTACTCTCCCCAACAGTATGTTTTTATATATGTTTATGACTGAGTTACTGAGTGAACGAAAAATAGAAAATTATTAGGAATAACCAGCAGGGAATATGTCTATTTAAACCCTTTTTCAAAGCCATAACCATTGGAGATTCATTAGTGATCAACTGCCAAGAATCCAATATTAGCCAGACCCATGACTTTGGTTAAAACATAAATTTGGTTTTAGACATAGCCCCAGTTCCTTTCCCTGAAAGATATTCTTTCCAGTCCCATATCAGCAGATAGGACGAATGAGTGTGTCCATGAAAAAACGTATGAGGTAAACCCAAGAACTGAATCAGAAAAAAGCAGCTAAATCTCTCTTTCTAGTTCTGTACTGTAAAAGGACAGGAGTTCTGTTTAGTTTTTAGCTCAGCAGTAGCACCACTCTGTGGTAAATCTAAGCTGTTCCACTAGTCTGCGAAATCAAACCAACAGATCTGAAGATCTTAGTGGGAATTAAATGACCATGAGAAAAGTGATAGATTTGATAGATTTGAAGTCCTAGAAAACATTTAGACTCCGCTGGCATAAGCTGCTTTCATTAAAGCACCAGATCATTGCTCTCTGTCTGGCTCTGGTATGTTGAACAACAAACAACACTATTTAAAAGATGAGAAGAAGTTGGCTGTTTTTAGTGTATTATCGAATCATAATCTCAATAGAAAGAGCAAGATTGAGAGAAAGAGGTGGTGGGAGTGAACTGGAAGGTTTAAAAACAATTTTGTTTAAGAGTGTCACCTCTCGTTTTGTATCCATGTCATGTGTCGTTATACGAGTACTTATACTACTTAATTCCAGCCTTATCCCAGTCTAGGCCACCCCATTGGTGGGGCTTGACAAGCAGCAGTGTGTTTGGTAACAAAGCTGTGTCCCACAGTAAACTCTGATCAGGCAGGACTATGTGTATTTGGATGGAATGAGAAGCTTGAGGGAGTCACCCTGCCAGACAGGTGGAATATCAGAGAAAATAAAGAACAGATAAAATAAGATTATGACAGAGGCATCATGGGAAAGGTCTGTTGGGCAGACTTTGCTGAGTCATCTCTTTGCCTCCTTCTTCCTTGTTTCCCCTACAGTTCTGTCTTCAACACCACTGGACTGTTTACTCTGTTCTGACTGCAACTCTCACGTAGACCTTTGTAATGGGTCATAAACACATCTGTGTTGTTTTTAAGCCACAAATCACATCAATTGTAAAAATACAAGACCGGTCTTCACAAACCATGAATGACACATTAGAACAGTGTTCAAACTGGGGAGCCACAAGATGGTGAGGTAAGTATGACTGTAAGAGAAATACCTCTCATTGGTCAGGAGGACAACACAAGGGGGAAGTTTGTTGGCTTGAGGGGGACTTTGGCACAACAGTCATACCTGTCTGCTTCAAAAAGATGTCCAATAAGGGAATGGATTAACTGAATGAAATGGGGGGAAAACCTTGCATGACACTCGTGATTACACAACATAATTTCCTAACACTGTGTTACAGTGGCTCAGAGAGGACAATATAAGAGGGAAAGGGACAGTCGGTGTGTTTCAGACTTAAGGTGGCATAGGTCTCAATGTATTTGTGGTTTGTAGAGAGAGATGGAAATGGCCAGTCAATAATCCCCTCTTGAAATCCTCAGTAATTGGGATGAGGTGAGAGAGCATTCTGGCTGACTTGAGACACCTGGTGTCTACGTTAAGACTCCTCCTCTGACTCCTCCTCTGATCCTCATGTCGTCCGGCAGACTATGGGATGGAGAAGGGAAATGCACCGGCGGAAATGGGCCTGTGTGGGAAACCTGCATTCACCTGTCACTCACTGGAAGGACACAGGAGAAGAGGTGGATTAGGAAGTGACTTCTGTACCGTTACACGGTTGTTGGGTGGTGTACCATATCTATAGAGAATACTTTTTTTGGCCATTTGAACAATATCTTCTCAAGAGGCAGAGTGAGTAGAAACCAGTTAGATTTTTGAGGTAAGTGCATTCTTCAGGGATGGGTTTTAAAATATGTTCTGCCAGAGACTTTCTACTAGAGACAGTTTTGAAGATTTAATTATAGATTGTGTTCTTTATAATGATCTTCTAGAAATGTGCATGCTCAGGTGAACAATAATTGAACAGAGCATAACAGTTGTTGACTGTTTGCTGCCGTTAAGAGGCAATGGTTCAGGACGCTCAACTGCATTTCAGTCTGTGCTCTGGACATCAAAGACAATGTAGAACAAATTCTCAAGCTTATATTATAGATGGTTCCATGTTTTGCAAATAGAGTGCCTTTAATCTTGCATAAGAGGCTTTGTAACCCCAGGGACTCTGTTGATGTGTTTTACATCAGCATCTCTGAAAAACCTGTCTCCCTGGGTGACACTCTATCCTCAGTGGTCCTCTGTCTATCTATTGGTTTCTCAACCCTCCATTTGTTCTTTAACAGTGTGGCACCCTGATGTGGGGTCGCTGGGGTCGTTGAAACACTTGTGAGAAATTGGCACAACTGTACAATTAGTGTGAGGATACATGTATCTGTGATGCATCTGTGATGCGTTATGCATCAGTAATACGTATATCCAACATCTCAACATCTCTGAGGCTTATCCTCGCAAGCGAAAAACAACCAGAGACATTTCAATGGCCAAGATGCGAGGATGGCCTGGTACAGGTGTGGCTGGATTTAAAGCCCAAACACGAGCCGCTGAAGTCCCACGTGTGACTCTTTTTCTTCTTAGTGTGAATTTAGCATTGTGTTCAGAAGGGCTTTCAGATGCTAATCCAGTTATTCAACACTGAAGGCACGTTGAGTTCGCTCAGCCACAACCGTTCTGTTGCCATTCACAGAGATTAAATGGGCAATCTAGGACAACAACAAACCGGTCATCCCCCCACTTATTTGGTAAACAGCTGAGGGATAGGGCTGGAGAAGTGTAACCACTCTCAAAGAGATAAACCATAATTATCCCTGATGGAGAATTATGTTGCGTTTCCTCCAGTCAAACTGTCAATCATATCAGAGAAATGTGTGGCTGATCTATAGATCATTCTAATGGCCCATTGAATGGCTCTGTGGTTTTGCCTCAACTTCAATGCTAACACAATCAACAGACTGGTCTGACCCCTGGTTTATTTCCCTAGAGGTCTCTAGGTGTGTGCCCATGCCAGACTGCGTTTTAGTCTCTGACGTTTGACCCCTCTTGTTCTGTTTCTCAAAGCTCCAGTTGTGATGTAGGCTGAGGGTCCAGTTCCATCTCTTCCAAGATGGCTGCTGTGAAGAACTCTGTGTCTGAGGACCCCCTCCTGGGCAAAGGCCCTGACAAGGACGCCTCAGAGGTGTCTTTGTCAGGGAGTGTGTTAGACTCTGGGAGTGTCCTCTCAGATGACTCAGTGCTTCCAGACTACGAGCAGGAAGGTGATTCACAGGGTACTGCCAACACGCTGTATGATGTGTGCACTCGGAATGACCCCCTGGCACTCCGAAAGGTTCTGGAGAGAGGGGTTACAAAAGAGGAGGTCATGGCGGTAGACCACAACGGGTGGGTATGGGTCTCTCTTGCTATTTCACATTTGGGATAGCTTTTGGGGGTGTATGATCCAGTGAGTCCTGAGGGTTACTAGTTCAAATACCATCATGCCTCCTGTATGAAGACACAGAATGCTTCAATCAAGTCATGTAAAATTGTTGTTGGCCTTAATTGCAGCCTTCACTCTGACGCAGTCAGATTTTTTCTTCATCAGTCTAATCCACATTTTTTACCCAACAGACTGGACTGATGGTGGCGTGCTATAAGGGTTTTTTGGACATTGTGCAATCTCTTTACCACTGTCCCTACCTGGACATAAATCACCAGGACAACGATGGCAACACAGCACTGATGATCGCTGCACAAGCAGGTGAGCCACTCTCACCAGACCTATTACTAAATACTACACAGTGAAACCTCATTAGCACATCTCTAGGTTGCATCCCAAATGGAACTTATTACCTTTATAGAGTACGACCAAAGATTTGTATAACTAATCCAGGGTATACCAGAGCCTGTTGTTTCCAATGGGAGAAAATGAATCATAGTGGGCAGAACAAGCAAGGTGGTGGGCAGAGCCAAGCACAAGATAGTGAGATCCTATTGGCGCGTTCTAGTATTTATTTGAATATTTCCCTTGGGGAACGTATACCCTGTGAAGTATGCGTGTGCAATAACTCATTTTGCCCTTGCACTCCTTTTAAACAACTACATTTAAAAAAAAACTTTGACAAAGTGTAAAGTCTACAAAACACAGTCCACTCTGTGAGTCTGTTTGTTTATTTATTTATTTTTATTTCACCTTTATTTCACCAGGTAGGCTAGTGGAGAACAAGTTCTCATTTACAATTGCGACCTGGCCAAGATAAAGCAAAGAAGTCCGACACATACAACAACACAGAGTTACACATGGAGTAAAACAAACATACAGTCAATAATACAATAGAAAATAAGTCTATATACAATGTGAGCAAATGAGGTGAGATAAGGGAGGTAAAGGCAAAAAAAGGCCATGGTGGCAAAGTAAATACAATATAGCAAGTAAAACAGTGGAATGGTTGATTTGCATTGGAAGAATGTGCAAAGTTGAAATAAAAATAATGGGGTGCAAAGGAGCAAAATAAATAAATAAATACAGTAGGGGAAGGGGTAGTTGTTTGGGCTAAATTATAGATGGGCTATGTACAGGTGCAGTAATCTGTGAGCTTCTCTGACAGCTGGTGCTTAAAGCTAGTGAGGGAGATAAGTGTTTCCAGTTTCAGAGATTTTTGTAGTTCGTTCCAGTCATTGGCAGCAGAGAACTGGAAGGAGAGGCGGTCAAAGGAAGAATTGGTTTTGGGCGTGACCAGAGAGATATACCTGCTGGAGCGTGTGCTACAGGTGGGTGCTGCTATGGTGACCAGCGAGCTGAGATAAGGGGGGACTTTACCTAGCAGGGTCTTGTAGATGACCTGGAGCCAGTGGGTTTGGCGACGAGAGTGAAGCGAGGGCCAGACAACGAGAGCGTACAGGTCGCAGTTGTGGGTAGTATATGGGGCTTTGGTGACAAAATGGATGGCACTGTGATAGACTGCATCCAATTTATTGAGTAGGGTATTGGAGGCTATTTTGTAAATGACATCGCCGAAGTCGATGATCGGTAGGATGGTCAGTTTTACAAGGGTATGTTTGGCAGCATGAGTGAAGGATGCTTTTTTTGCGAAATAGGAAGCCAATTCAAGATTTAACTTTGGATTGGAGATGCTTAATGTGAGTCTGGAAGGAGAGTTTACAGTCTAACCAGACACCTAGGTATTTGTAGTTGTCCACATATTCTAAGTCAGAACCGTCCAGAGTAGTGATGCTGGAAGGGTGGGCAGGTGCAGGCAGCGATTGGTTGAAAAGCATGCATTTAGTTTTACTTGTATTTAAGAGCAGTTGGAGGCCACGGAAGGAGAGTTGTATGGCATTGAAGCTCGTCTGGAGGGTTGTTAACACAGTGTCCAAAGAAGGGCCAGAAGTATACAGAAGGGCGTCATCTGCGTAGAAGTGGATCAGAGACTCACCAGCAGCAAGAGCAACATCATTGATATATACAGAGAAGAGAGTCGGCCCAATAATTGAACCCTGTGCCACCCCCATAGAGATCGTCAGAGGCCCGGACAACAGGCCCTCCGATTTGACACAATGAACTCTATCAGAGAAGTAGTTGGTGAACCAGGCGAGGCAATCATTTGAGAAACCAAGGCTATCGAGTCTGCCGATGAGGATGTGGTGATTGACAGAGTCGAAAGCCTTGGCCAGGTCAATGAATACGGCTGCACAGTAATGTTTCTTATCGATGGCGGTTAAGATATAGTTTAGGACCTTGAGCGTGGCTGAGGTGCACCCATGACCAGCTCTGAAACCAGATTGCATAGCGGAGAAGGTGCGGTGGGATTCGAAATGGTCGGTAATCTGTTTGTTGACTTGGCTTTCGAAGACCTTAGAAGGCAGGGTAGGATAGATATAGGTCTGTAGCAGTTTGGGTCTAGAGTGTCCCCCCCTTTGAAGAGGGGGATGACCGCAGCTGCTTTCCAATCTTTGGGAATCTCAGACGACACGAAAAAGAGGGTGAACAGGCTGGTAATAGGGGTTGCAACAATTTCGGCAGATAGTTTTAGAAAGAAAGGGTCCAGATTGTCTAGCTCGGCTGATTTGTAGGGGTCCAGATTTTGCAGCTCTTTCAGAACACCAGCAGACTAGATTTGAGAGAAGGAGAAATGGGGAAGGCTTGGGCGAGTTGCTGTGGGGGGTGCAGTGCTGTTGACCGGGGTATGGGTAGCCAAGTGGAAAGCATGGCCAGCCGTCGAAAAAAGCGCAGTGGGCAGCTGGGAGGAGGTGTTCTTATTCTCCATGGACTTTACAGTGTCCCAGAACTTTTTTGAATTTGTGTTGCAGGAAGCAAATTTATGCTTGAAAAAGCTAGCCTTGGCTTTTCTAACTACCTGTGTATATTGGTTTCTAACTTCCCTTAAAAGTTGCATATCACGAGGGCTGTTCGATGCTAATGCAGAACGCCACAGGATGATTTTGTGTTGGTTAAGGGCAGTCAGGTCTGGAGAGAACCAAGGGCTATATCTGTTCCTGGTTCTACATTTCTTGAATGGGGCATGCTTATTTAAGATGGTGAGGAAGGCATTTAAAAAAAATAACCAGGCATCCTCTACTGACGGGATGAGGTCAATATCTTTCCAGGATACCTGGGCCAGGTCGATTAGAAGGCATGCTCGCTGAAGTGTTTCAGGGAGCGTTTGACAGTGATGAGTGGAGGTCGTTTGACCGCGGACCCATTACGGATGCAGGCAATGAGGCAGTGATCGCTGAGATCTTGGTTGAAAACAGCAGTGGTGTATTTAGAGGGCAAGTTGGTTAGGATAATATCTATGAGGGTGCCCGTGTTTACGGCTTTGGGGTGGTACCTGGTAGGTTCATTGATAATTTGTGTGAAATTGAGGGCATCAAGCTTAGATTGTAGGATGGCTGGGGTGTTAAGCATGTCCCAGTTTAGGTCACCTAGCAGCACGAGCTCAGTTCACATATGGTGTCCAGAGCACAGCTGGGGGAAGAGGGTGGTCTATAGCAGGCGGCAACGGTGAGAGACTTGTTTTTAGAGAGGTGGATTTTTAAAAGTAGAAGTTCAAATTGTTTGGGTACAGACCTGGATAGTAGGACAGAACTCTGCAGGCTATCTCTGCAGTAGATTGCAACACCGCCCCCTTTGGTCGTCCTATCTTGTCTGAAAATGTTGTAGTTAGGGATTGAGATTTCAGAGTTTTTGGTGGTCTTCCTAAACCAGGATTCAGACACGGCTAGGACATCCGGGTTGGCAGAGTGTGCTAAAGCAGTGAATAAAACAAGCTTAGGGAGGAGGCTTCTAATGTTAACATGCATGAAACCAAGGCTATTACGGTTACAAAAGTCATCAAAAGAGAACGCCTGGGGAATAGTAGTGGAGCTAGGCACTGCAGGGCCTGGATTCACCTCTACATCACCAGAGGAACAGAGGAGGAGTAGGCTAAGGGTACGGCTGAAAGCTATGAGAATTGGTTGTCTAGGACGTCTGGAATAGAGAGTAAAAGAAGAAGGTTTCTGGGGGCGGTACAGATTACAGATTATAGTTTTGGAAAGAGAAAATTGTATAGAGATCAAATGTTTAATCGATGAGAAAATTAGCAGAATGTTGGCCAAAACCCATATCACTCCATCTTCTCCCACTGCCGGCCACTGGGCTTCCTCTCCTCACCTTATTTGGTAGTGAGTGGAAACGCCCTCCAGATTTTTCACATTCAAACATCCAGTGAAATATCTGGCTCATTGTTCTATCTGTGGTACTTACTACTTCAAAAGTAGTGCACTATATAGGAAATAATGGTGACATTTGTGACAGGCCTTTAGTATTTTCGATGGCACCTCATGATACCCTGAACCCATTCTCACCCTGTATCCTTCTCCAGGTCACACCATTACAGTGACCTACATCCTAAACTACTACCCCGGGGCAGACACAGAGATCCGGGATTGCCGTGGCTTCACCGCACTCATTAAAGCTGCCATGCAGGGCCGAGACGATGTGTTGTCTTCCCTCGTCATGGCCGGTGAGTGAGAGGCCTCCTCCACTTCAACGCTACCATACACACCATACTGTAGTCATGAGAAAACATCTTAGAAATGTTTAGATAACCTGACAAATTGATGTTACAAGTATAAAAACATCATTCTGACCCCAATTTACCTGGGTATAAGCCTTCATGGTATGTTTGTGCAGTTCACAGTTCACAGTTCACATAGCTCACATGTATTATCAGACACACAACAGTGTGTCCGCTGACATTAAATTAATTTAATTACTTTAGAGATTCCAAAGGGTATACTTCTAAACAGAAGTAAGGCCCAGAGAGGGAAAGGGGAGGAAGAAATAGTTATACACACAGAATTCTGGGATTAGCCTATGCTTTCTCCCAGGCAGCAATGTTGCTGACTCAGGCAATTGGCAATTATAAAATCTCTGTTCTATTTGGGGTTGAGCATGAACCCACAAATTGAAGGGCTAAGGGTATAGGAAGTGTGTAGCAATGTGGTTGGGATGGATGTACCTGTGGTGTGTCTGCCAATGTTTGCAGTCAACTTTATCTGGTTGGGAGCATGTGTTAGTGACGGCTGCCACGTTTAAGGGATCAATTTGGGGGCACACTCTGGTGTGATCTTTGTCTTGGCTGCCAGGAGATTAGCGAAGTTTCTTTACTCCAGATATGTTGTCCTCTTTTCACAAGATCAGTAGTATCCACTGGAGTCAGTCACTCATTTGTCAATATGCTAAAAGAGTTGAGGAAAAAATGCTCAGCTAACTGAAGCCTTTCCCCCATCACATTAAAGATAATTCATTCTCCCCTCTATCCATCATAAACCAAGAAGCATCTATGTTTTCTTATTCATGTAGCACATGATTATCATTATGGTGCTATAATATAGATCTATATGCAATGGAATGTGAATGAAAGTGTTTCAATGGAGAAATATTATTACCTGAAAGCTATTTTATTTTTTCCCTTCATTGCTATTTCTCTTCCAGGTGCAGACCTAAATGCAATAGACACCAGGAAGCAGAAGTGTGCGCGGGACTGGGCACTAAAGACGGGCCGCTACGAGACCTTGAGCCGCCTCCGCCGCCTCAACCTGCGGCCTAGAGCCGAGCAGTTTACTGAGAGCTACGTCCCCGAGTGGCCAGAACTGAAAGTGCTGGTGGCCAAAGCCACAGCCAACAAGAGCACTGGCCAGATGATTACCCAGCGCATCAAGTCCATCTTCAGCTTCAATTTTCTCCAAGACCCCCAGGACAACGGGGTCTTGGACCATATGGTGCGTATCACCACCAGCATCCACAGCCCTTTGGTGGCCACCGCCTGCCGGCCGCTATGCCCCACCAGCCCCCCTGAGGTGGGAAAGAGGCGCTTGGCCGTGCCTGATCTCAGGAAGAAGCACTCAGAGAAGAAGCTGGAGGAGAGCTCTGTGTGCCACAGCAACGGCTCCGTCTCCTCCATCATTCCACACATCCACTCAACCGAAACCATCGCCACGTCCTGCTGTGTGGATACAGAGCGCAGGGGCAGTATTATCTCTATAGCCTCCACCGGGGTGCGCACCTTCATGCCCAGGAACATGGCCCACAGGAATAGTGTGTTCCCTTCTGGCTGCATCCCCAAGATCCAGATAGTGAAGTCTGGAGAGCCCACGCCTAGGAAGGAAAAAAAGAAGAAGAGGCACAAGGGTCACCTGGAGCTGCCCGTATGGAAGTACAAAGCAGAGAAGCAAGAGAAGAAGGAGAAGAAGAAGGCAGAGAAAGAAAAAGAGAAGGCCAAGAAGGAAAAGGAAAGGAAAAAGAAGAGAGAGAAGTAGTGAGATGTCTAAAGCTGCCAATTTATTTCGATGCCACACATTTCCAATAACTTCCAATATATTTTTCCTGGAGTTATACTCCAAACATCGGAATTATGAAGTACTGCTCAAATTACTCAAAGGTCTGGACTCGGTTTTATGGCCAATGCAGTAAAATGGATTCTTTAAAGGCCATCATATTCATACTGCTTTGTAAATATTATTATTTATTTATTTTTTACAGGACCAGTAAAGGCCCAGTGCACTACATTTGTGAAATGTTTATAACTAAATGTAATCAAGTGTTTACCAGCATTTGCAACTTGAGTCTGATAATTATTTGTATAAAACAGTTAATCTGAAAATACTTCTGGAATATACAGGAAAGTATTCAGACCTCTTGACTTTTTGACATTTTGTTATGTTACAGCCTTATTCTAAAATGTTTTTAGTTTTTTAAATTATCCTCAGCAATCTACACACAATAACCCATAATGACAAAGCGAAAACAGGCTTTTAGAAATGTTTGCACATTTATTAAATATAAAAAACAGAATACCTTATTTACATAAGTATTCAGACCCTTTGCTATGAGACTCCATATTAAGCTCAGGTGCATCCTGTTTCCATTGTTTTTACCTTTATTTAACTAGGCAAGTCAGTTAAGAACATATTCTTATTTTCAATGACGGCCTAGGAACAGTGGGTTAACTGCCTTGTTCATCCTTGAGATGTTTCTTCAACTGAATTTGAGTCCACTTGTGGTAAATTGATTTAAAAGGCACACATCTGTCTTTAGAAGGTCCCACCAATTGCTTTGGCATTATGGGGTACTGTATGTAGATCGATGAGGATTTTAAAAAATACGTTACAAAATGTGGAAAATGTTAAGGGGTCTGAATACTTTCCGAATGCATATATATATATATATATATAAATCTATGTATGTATGTATATAAATGTATGTATGTACACTGGGGCAAAAAAGTATTTAGTCAGCCACCAATTGTGCAAGTTCTCCCACTTAAAAAGATGAGAGAGGCCTGTAATTTTCATCATAGGTACACGTCAACTATGACAGACAAAATGAGAAAAAAAATCCAGAAAATCACATTGTAGGATTTTTAATGAATTTATTTGCAAATTATGGTGGAAAATAAGTATTTGGTCACCTACAAACAAGCAACATTTCTGGCTCTCACAGACCTGTAACTTCTTCTTTAAGAGGCTCCTCTGTCCTCCACTCATTACCTGTATTAATGGCACCTGTTTGAACTTGTTATCAGTATAAAAGACACCTGTCCACATCCTCAAACAGTCACACTCCAAACTCCACTATGGCCAAGACCAAAGAGCTGTCAAAGGACACCAGAAACAAAATTGTAGACCTGCACCAGGCTGGGAAGACTGAATCTGCAATAGGTAAGCAGCTTGGTTTGAAGAAATCAATTGTGGGAGCAATTATTAGGAAATGGAAGACATACAAGACCACTGATAATCTCCCTCGATCTGGGGCTCAACGCAAGATCTCACCCCGTGGGGTCCAAATGATCACAAGAACGGTGAGCAAAACTCCCAGAACCACACGGGGGGACCTAGTGAATGACCTGCAGAGAGCTGGGACCAAAGTAACAAAGCCTACCATCAGTAACACACTACGCCGCCAGGGACTCAAATCCTGCAGTGCCAGACGTGTCCCCCTGCTTAAGCCAGTACATGTCCAGGCCCGTCTGAAGTTTGCTAGAGAGCATTTGGATGATCCAGAAGAAGATTGGGAGAATGTCATACGGTCAGATGAAACCAAAATATAACTTTTTGGTAAAAACTCAACTCGTCGTGTTTGGAGGACAAAGAATGCTGAGTTGCATCCAAAGAACACCATACCTACTGTGAAGCATGGGGGTGGAAACATCATGCTTTGGGGCTGTTTTTCTGGGACCAGGACGACTGATCTGTGTAAAGGAAAGAATGAATGGGGCCATGTATCGTGAGATTTTGAGTGAAAACCTCCTTCCATCAGCAAGGGCATTGAAGATGAAACGTGGCTGGGTCTTTCAGCATGACAATGATCCCAAACACACCGCCCGGGCAACGAAGGAGTGGCTTCGTAAGAAGCATTTCAAGGTCCTGGAGTGGCTTAGCCAGTCTCCAGATCTCAACCCCATAGAAAATCTTTGGAGGGAGTTGAAAGTCTGTGTTGACCAGCAACAGCCCCAAAACATCACTGCTCTAGAGGAGATCTGCATGGAGGAATGGGCCAAAATACCAGCAACAGTGTGTGAAAACCTTGTGAAGACTTACAGAAAACGTTTGACCTCTGTCATTGCCAACAAAGGGTATATAACAAAGTATTGAGATAAACTTTTGTTATTGACCAAATACTTATTTTCCACCATAATTTGCAAATAAATTCATTAAAATCCTACAATGTGAATTTTCTGGATTTTTTTTCTTTTTCATTTTGTCTGTCATAGTTGAAGTGTACCTATGATGAAAATTACAGGCCTCTCTCATCTTTTTAAGTGGGAGAACTTACACAATTGGTGGCTGACTAAATACTTTTTTGCCCCACTGTATGTATGTATGTATGTATGTATGTATGTATGTATGTATGTATGTATGTATGTATGTATGTATGCATGTATGTGTATATATATATAAATGTATGTATGTATGTATGTATGTATGTATGTATATATATGTATATATGTGTGTGTTGGTGACTTTATTTTGTAAATAAACCATTGTGAAAGATGCATGTTTATGATGTAATTTGATTCTGTGCTGTTTACCGTGGTCCTAAAATGGAGGGCTGAGGCTATTTTAAGATTTAGGAGTCAGGACTGGCTTGTGTAAATCAAGTCTTCAACGCTCTTAGTTGATGCGGAAATTGACCCACTATGCTGTTTACTTTCTCAATCTAAGTCATATCGCTGAGTCTAATTTTAAAATAGTAATCCTCTGACATGAAGTCAAAGGTATAATGGTCCATGCCATCCTAGGTACATTTTTTTACATTTAAAAAAAAAACATTTGCATGATGTATGAGCCAGATACAAGCATGGAATAGTGCAAAGTTGGCACCTGCTATTTTCAGGTGTAAAAAGAATTTGACAGACTTCACTTGGGCTACACTTTACCTCAAATCTGCCACCAGAGGGCGACCTTGTTTCTCTTTTTTCATTCCTCACGGCTTTACTCAAGACTGTCGACGCAGTCTGACTGGAAATATTACAATCAAGGTAAAATGATCAAAGTACAATAAGTGAATGCAACTACAAGACGGCATCGATTTAAAAATGCTACTTTTAAGATCAGAGTGTAATACGCAAAACTAATGAGCTCTAGCTAAGCTAATCAAAATGGAAATGTATTTGACATTACTTATTGGTCACACTTACAAAAATTATACAACAAAAGAATACTAATGCTAAAAAAATACATTGGTTCTTTGGATTATACTTCACCTTAACCCACATTTTGACCCCCCAGAAATAATGCATTTGTGTCCCACACTCCTATCCATCAGATAATGTGTCTTACAGTATGTCAATATATGGTTGAAGGCAGTGTTTCCTCTCTACACTTCTCTCTGTGTAAGCTATGTGTAGGCCTGTCGGAGTATGGTTGTAAATATCTGTATGTGTGGGAGTCAGCGAACTTCAGAGAGATAATACCCCTTCAAAGCCTCCGCCTGTCTGGTCAGTCTGGCAACCTAGGGCGTGGTGGGGGTTGACTGGGGTCCAAGGGCAGAGTATTTTTTTTTAGATTTAGGGGGATTAGGCGTTGCCATAATGTACAGACCAATCCCCCTATAAAGGTAGAGGACACTAGATTATGGTCTGGAGCTAATTCAAAGGAGTTCAACCTTTATGCAAATACTTACCAATGGAATTAGGCTATAGTTCGTATAATATTCATGACTTTCATTTATGTAACCAAAGATATTACAAAGTTTATTTCGGGTAAATGTCTGCTCTTTTAGTTATTTGAATGCTGGACAAATGGAGAGTTACAGAGGAAAAAAGAGATTCTATTTATATATTTTTTTAAAAGAGAGAGAGAGATCATGAGTGCTTCACTGGATTCGGTATCTAGATGGTAATCATGAGTAATTAAATCAACTCGTGTTGTATGCACACATCTCGTATTATCGGTTCCAGGAGAAATGTTGGGAGTATACATGTACTGTAGCAAGACAGAGTTGCATTGCTTTGAACACTACACTCCCACTGGTACACACTATTTGAATCAATGTTGTTTTAACGTCATTTCAATTAAATTACGTTGAATCAACATGGAATAGATGTTGAATTAACATCTGTGCCCTGTGGGCTGTTCCTTATGACTGCATTAAATAATACTGGATACTTACTATGATGTGCAAAACTATTCTTGAATGTGTGTGTGTGTGTGTGAGAGAGAGAGAGAGAGAGAGAGAGAGAGAGAGAGAGAGAGAGAGAGAGAGAGAGAGAGAGAGAGAGAGAGAGACAATAAACTGGATCAAACTAGCTCCCTCTATATGTGACATACATGAGCAGGACCACACCCTCTTCTACTGTGGACAAATAAATCAATCCAAGGTGGAGCTGAGCGGAAAGACAGTATTAGGTAACTCTGATGCCTCTACAATGTAACACAATACAATGACAATGGAGGGATTACTGTACTGTGTCCAGCCTAAAGGCACATTTCGGTGTCTAGGAGGGAGGGACACGGCTCTCTCAAAAAGATGGAGTTGATTTATGTGTCCTCCTTTTTAGATATATGGTGTCAATTTTAATGCATACACACTGTTTATTTTTCAGAAGTTCAGTAGCATAGTCTGATAAAGTGGGGCAGTGGTATGGGTATTCTTATTGGGGCAGCTTTACTGGGGTGGTTTACTAGTGGTTAGAGCACTGGTCCAGTAACTGAAAGGTTGCCTGATTTAATCCCTGAGCTGACAAGGTAAAAATTCTACCCCTGAACAAGGCAGTTTTGTAAATAAGAATTTGTTCTTAGGTGACTTGCCAAGTTACATTTTAAAAATATTAGAGAGATCATGTTCTATGTGGGTGGTACATACGATGTTAAAGGCCTATTCAATATTTAAACCACCTGGGTATAAAATCACATTATCATATTACATTATTTGAATTTAAAGTTTATATTTTAAGCCTTGACCAGACGTTACATTGTGCTTTCTAATCTTATCTAGTTTATTTTATCGCCCTACTTCAAAATAACAGCTAGTTAGCCATTCCTCTCCTTTAAATTCTCCACACCCCTTTAAGGCGTCTGTCTGCTGGCTGGCTGGAGCTGTGTGTCCAATGATGTATATTTAAATCATTGGTTGTGTCTCGCACTGCTGTCAATACCACACCACCCAACATATTAATGCAATGCAATGGGAATATAACGATCATGGCTAAGAAACAAATATTGTTAACGCTTCTCGTCCTGGGCTTATTCAGAAGTTATGATGGTGAGTATAATGGGGTTTTTTTTACGCCTGTGTGTATTTATTTACTTGGTTTGTGCGACTGGGGCTGACATCGCTTGGCACAACAACATGGCGCACGTAACGTTATTTGGTATCAAGCAAGCCGAGTTCGCAAATTGGACCTGATTTTTATTTTTATTTATTTTTTACTGGTAGTTCATTGTTTAAATATAGCATAAATAAATTAAGAGAAGCAGCTACATACCCCTCTTCACTGCGTTGTTTAAAGATGCATCATAACTAGCTATCTACTTGAGAATATCACAACGCCAGCTAGGTCTCTGGCCAGCTAGTAGCTAATTGTCAGCTACGATCACGTTAGTAAGTTAACATCTCAGAGAGCACATTTTTTGGATTTGGTAAGAACAGTCAAGGTTAGCTATCTACCAAGGATCTTCCACCATTCCTTGACACCCAACACAATAATCAAATAGCAGCAGTTTGAGTCATCTGATCAAAGTTAAATGAAGGCATTTGCTGTATTCTCAAAAGCTAATATGGAAATATTGGTTTTATTTATAATAAAAGCCCACATAATATTACATATCATATTATCAGCTTCATGCTCAGATTCATACAGGTATGATATCCTTATTCCTAAATGTGAGTTTGTTTTTTCATCATTTTCAGTGAGAACATATTTGCTTATCTGCTTTTTAACAGTTTCTGATAGTGTGTAGACTATGCTCTGCACACACGATAACGAGTGGTTTTTAAAGTGAAGCTCTCAATAAGCTTTTGCTGAAACTACAACACAATGAGGGACTGAGGCTGACCTATTTAGCTTTCAAGAGCTGCTGTACATTGCAAAATGAGCCATTGTGTGGTGTTCTACCCATCAGCCTGAGTACACTATGGCTTACACTGTAGCTATCATTATTGGATACAATATTTAATTTATAAAGGAGGAAATTGGATGTTAAACAGAGAAGCTGAGGGACGTACCTTACAGTAGTCAGGGCAGTGTGTGTGTCAGAGATGGAGAGCGATGTTATGTGAATCTGACAGTCGAACCTTAGAGGTTGTCAGGGCCAGCAGCAGAACGTGAGAGAGTGGGTTCATGCACCTCGTTCAGTTGAAGTCTGGGTGCTTTTGTGTCAGAAATGAGGGCAGGGATGAAGTTAGGCAGAAAGAGGCGACCTCCATCTTGTAGGCTACCCAGGGGCAGGTCCACTGCTGCTACACCCCCACCCTCTGCATGAACATGCAGCCCCAGTGAACATGAACCTCATCTGATGGAGCAGATCAATGGAGGACTGATACAACTGTAATGCAGCAAGAAGCTGCCTTTTTCACTCACTCAACGAACTGTTCAACAATGAGCAAACAGAACACCCCCCCTCAGCCTCAGTTCCTCTTCTCCCTGGCCTTTAGTGCTTTTCAAGGTCTATAAACAGTCTGTCCCTCCTGATAAACCCCCTAATTGTGCACTCATGTTTGAATAACATGGATGATATGGTTTGGCTCTACTGTGGTTGGGTGCTTGTCTTCAGCGTTGTCTTATCAAACACAGATTGCATGTACAGTGCCTTGCGAAAGTATTCGGCCCCCTTGAACTTTGCAACCTTTTGCCACATTTCAGGCTTCAAACATAAAGATATAAAACTGTATTTTTTTGTGAAGAATCAACAACAAGTGGGACACAATCATGAAATGGAACAACATTTATTGGATATTTCAAACTTTTTTAACAAATCAAAAACTGAAAAATTGGGCGTGCAAAATTATTCAGCCCCTTTACTTTCAGTGCAGCAAACTCTCTCCAGAAGTTCAGTGAGGATCTCTGAATGATCCAATGTTGACCTAAATGACTAATGATGATAAATACAATCCACCTGTGTGTAATCAAGTCTCCGTATAAATGCACCTGCACTGTGATAGTCTCAGAGGTCCGTTAAAAGCGCAGAGAGCATCTTGAAGAACAAGGAACACACCAGGCAGGTCCGAGATACTGTTGTGAAGAAGTTTAAAGCCGGATTTGGATACAAAAAGATTTCCCAAGCTTTAAACATCCCAAGGAGCACTGTGCAAGCGATAATATTGAAATAAATGGAAGTAGTATCAGACCACTGCAAATCTACCAAGACCTGGCCGTCCCTCTAAACTTTCAGCTCATACAAGGAGAAGACTGATCAGAGATGCAGCCAAGAGGCCCATGGTCACTCTGGATGAACTGCAGAGATCTACAGCTGAGGTGGGAGACTCTGTCCATAGGACAACAATCAGTCGTATATTGCACAAATCTGGCCTTTATGGAAGAGTGGCAAGAAGAAAGCTATTTCTTAAAGATATCCATTAAAAGTGTTGTTTTAAAGTTTGCCACAAGCCACCTGGGAGACACACCAAACATGTGGAAGAAGGTGCTCTGGTCAGATGAAACCAAAATTGAACTTTTTGGCAACAATGCAAAACGTTATGTTTGGTGTAAAAGCAACACAGCTGAACACACCATCCCCACTGTCAAACATGGTGGTGGCAGCATCATGGTTTGGGCCTGCTTTTCTTCAGCAGGGACAGGGAAGATGGTTAAAATTGATGGGAAGATGGATGGAGCCAAATACAGGACCATTCTGGAAGAAAACCTGATGGAGTCTGCAAAAGACCTGAGACTGGGACGGAGATTTGTCTTCCAACAAGACAATGATCCAAAACATAAAGCAAAATCTACAATGGAATGGTTCAAAAATAAACATATCCAGGTGTTAGAATGGCCAAGTCAAAGTCCAGACCTGAATCCAATCGAGAATCTGTGGAAAGAACTGAAAACTGCTGCTCACAAATGCTCTCCATCCAACCTCGCTGAGCTCGAGCTGTTTTGCAAGGAGGAATGGGAAAACATTTCAGTCTCTCGATGTGCAAAACTGATAGAGACATACCCCAAGCGACTTACAGATGTAATCGCAGCAAAAGGTGGCGCTACAAAGTATTAACTTAAGGGGGCTGAATAATTTTGCACGCCCAATTTTTCAGTTTTTGATTTGTTAAAAAAGTTTGAAATATCCAATAAATGTCGTTCCACTTCTTGATTGTGTCCCACTTGTTGTTGATTCTTCATAAAAAAATACAGTTTTATATCTTTATGTTTGAAGCCTGAAATGTGGTAAAAGGTCGCAAAGTTCAAGGGGGCCGAATACTTTCGCAAGGCACTGTATACAGTCCTTTTACATTTAATCTGGGCACAGCAAGGGGCTCTGTTGTATCCATGTTTTGATATTTTTTTTAAAGCCCAAAAAGTTGGATAATGGTGATTTTCCAGCTTGTTATCTAATCTGCCAGACTGAATGGTGTTAAAAGCCTGAATAAAAAAATCACAGCTTTTCTTTGCAACTGACTCATTGTGAAAGTTTGAGCCTGTTTCAACCTTTTAAGTCCTGTTTCTGTAGGCCTATTTGATTGCTGTTCTCCAGTTTTGTGACTTTAGGCAACTTTGAAGGGGGTGGGGGCCACAAAAAATCTGAACTCATGAGGGGCCGCAGCTGCTCGCGGGTCTGCCGTACCCACATCCGCCTTCTATCTGTTGAGTTTAGGAAGATTTGCGTTGATGAAAAAGGTGTGTGTTGAATTTGAACTTAACTCATTATGACATTATACTGAAAAAACTAACTAAATAAATAGTTTGCATAACTGTGACATGAAAATCTGGTAATTAACATGATTATGACATAAAGTGACCTGAATGGCACAACACTACATTTGGTAGTTTTAATTATGACAGACAATTGAAATACCAAAACATCATAACCCAGTGACATCATAAACATCACATAACAATGTACAAGACAATGTTCAGTTTGCCACTTTTCTCCTTCTCTCTACCCTTCCTCTTTCCCCCTCCCCCACTCCCTTCACACAGCCCTGTCACCAAACAATACCTGTACTGTGCTTGACTTCAGTAACACACCAAACACCTGTTTTTAACATCACTATGGCCCAAGGGTTGTTCCACCTCAAAAAGCACAAAAAATAGGATTTTGAAACCCACCATCTTAGATTGTTCACAAATACTTTCTCTAGTTAGAAGCAGATATTAGTATTCCTGCAGCATTATTTTGTTGAAATATAATTTAATCTGAGAAATTAAGCTAATTGATTGCTCCCCTCATTGGCCATTTAAAAAAAAAATATGATTCATATAATATTCAATAAATACAGTACAAAACCTCTGATTTGGACCCCCCAAAAATATAAAAATGTATTAGTGACAGATTTTCATGCAAATATAAAAAAAAATCGGAAAGATATGTTTCTATCAACTTGATGACGTAGAGCACATAAATTCCCGCAATAATAAAAACAATTCAAGTTTAATTGGTTTCCATTGCATTTTCAACTCTACAGATGGTTTTGTCACAACCTGGTTAGTAAGTAAGACATGAGGATTCCAAATAAATAGTAAAAAGCCACTCGTGAACCCCCGCACATCCCATTTCAATCCCAAACCAACAACGAGTATACAGTATCAAATAAAGTTTTAAAAAATCAAATCAATCACAAGGTAACACAATAAATGTACATAGCTATAATGAGGCTATATACAGGGGGTATCGGTGCCTAGTCAATGTGCAGGGGTACAGGTTAATTGAGGTAAAATGACTATGCATAGATAATAAAGCGAGTAGCAGCAGTGTAAAAAAACAAAAGGGGGAGATTCAATGTAAATAATCCGGTTGCCATTTGATTAATTGTTCATCAGTCTTATGACTTGGGAGTAGAAGCTGTTAGAGCCTTTTGGTCCTAGACTTGGTGCTCTGGTACCGCTTGCCGTGCAGTCCATGACTTTGGTGACTGGAGTCGTTGATAATTCTTTTGAGTAATTCCTCTGACACCGCCTAGTATATGGTCCTGGATGTCAAGAAGCTTGGCCCCAGTGATGTACTGGCCGTACACACTATCCTCTTTTTGAGGATCTGAGGACCCATGCCAAATCTTTTCAGTCTCCTGGGGGGGAAAATGTGTTGTCGTGCCCTCTTCACAATTTTCTTGGTGTGTTTGGACCATGATATTTTGTTGATGTGGACACCAAGGAACCCGCTCCACTACAGCCCTGTCGATGTTAATGGGGGCCTGTTCGGCCTTCCTTTTCCTATAGTCCACAATCCGCTTCTTTGTCTTGTCACGTTGATAGAGGTTGTTGTCCTGGCACCACACTGCCAGGTCTCTGACTACCTCCCTATAGACTGTCTCATCGTTGTTGGTGATCAGGCCTACCACTGTTCTGTTGTCAGCAAACTTAATGATGGTGTTGGAATCGTGCTTGGCCACTAATCATGCACCCCTGAGGGGCCTCAGTGTTCAGGATCAGCGTGGCAGATGGGTTGTTGCCTATGCCTACCACCATGCCAAATCTTTCCAGTCTCCTGAGGGGGAAAAGGTTTTGTCGTGCCCTCTTCACGACAGTCTTGGTATGTTTGGACCATGGTAGTTTGGTGATGTGGACACCAAAGAACTTGAAACTCTCGACCCACTCCAATACAGCCATGCCAATGTTAATGGGGGCCTGTTCAGCCTACGTTTTCCTGTAGTCCACGATCGTCTCCTTTCTCTGACTCGCATTGAGGGAGAGGTTGTTGTCCTGGAACCACACTGCCAGTTCTCTGACCACCTCCCTATAGGCCGTTTCGTCAGTGATCAGGCCTACCACTGTTGTGTCGTCAGAACTTAATGAGGGTGTTGGAGTCGTGCTTGGCCACACAGTCGTGGGTGAACCGGGACTACAGGAGGGGACTAAGTATACACCCTTGAGGGACCTCAGTGTTAGGGATCAGCGTGGCAGACGTGTTGTTGCCTACTCTTACCACCTGGCGGCGGCCCATCAGGAAGTCCAGGATCCAGTTGCAGAGGGAGGTGTTTTGTCCCAGAGTCCTTAGCTTAGTGATGAGCTTCGTGGGCACTATGGTGTTGAACGCTGAGCTGTAGTCAATGAACAGCATTCTCACATAGGTGTTTCTTTTGTCCAGGTGAGAAAGGGCAGTGTGGAGTGCGATTGAGATTGCGTCATCTGTGGATCTGTTGGGGCGGTATGCGAATTGGAGTGGGTCTAGGGTGTCCGGGAGGATGCTGTTGATGTGAGCCATGACCAGCCTTTCAAAGCACTTCATGGCTACCGACGTGAGTGCCACGGGGCGTAATCATTTAGGCAGGTTACCTTCACTTCCTTGGGCACAGGGACTATTGTGGTCCGTTTGAAACATGTAGGTATACAGACTAGGTCAGGGAGAGGTTGAAAATGTCAAGTGAAGACACTTGCCAGTAGGTTTGCGCATGCTTTGAGTACACATCCTGGTAATCAGTCTGGCCCAGCGGCTTTGTGAATGTTGACCTGTTTAAAGCTTTTGTTCACATCGGCTACCGAGAGCATTATCACTCAGTCATCCAGAACAGCTGGTGCTCTCGTGCATGTTTCAGTGTTGCTTGCCTCGAAGCGAGCATAAAAGGCATTTAGCTTGTCTGGTAGGCTTGCGTCAATGGGCAGCTCGCGTCTGGATTTCCCTTTTGTAATCCGTAGTAGTTTTCAGGCCCTGCCACATCCGGCTCTGACGCTCGTCTGTGTAGTAGGATTCAGTCTTAATCCTGTATTGACGCTTTGCTTGTTTGATGGTTCGCCTGAGGGCATAGTGGGATTTCTTATAAGCATCTGGATAAGTGTTCCGCTCCTTGACAGCAGCAGCTCCAGCCTTTAGCTCGATGTGGATTTTGCCTGTAATCCATGGCTTCTGGTTGGGATATGTACGTACAGTCACTGTGGGGACGACGTCGTCGATGCATTTACTGATGAAGCCGATGACTGAGGTGGTGTACTCCTCAATGCCATTGGATGAAACCTGGAACATATTCCAGTCTGTGCTAGCAAAACAGTCCTCTAGTGTAGCATCTGACCACTTCTGTATTGAGTGAGTCACTGGTACTTCCTGCTTTTGTTTTTGCTTGTAAGCAGGAATCAGGAGGATATAATTATGGTCAGATTTGCCAAATGGAGAGCTCTGTGTGGAGTAAATCCACTGAGTGGATATTTTTTTCTCTCTGGTTGCACATGTGACATGCTGGTAAAACTGATTTAAGTTTGCCTGCATTAAAGTCCCTGGCCACTAGGAGCACTGCTTCTGGGTGAGCATTTTCTTGTTTGCTTATGGCCTTAAAGAGTTCGTTGAGAGCGGTCTTAGTGCCAGCTTAGTTCTGTGTTGGTAAATAGATGGCTATGAATAATAGAGATGAGAACTCTCTTGGTAGATGGTCTACAGCTTATCATAAGGTACTCTACCTCAGGTGAGCAATACCTTGATACTTCTTTAATATTAGACATCGCGCACCAGCTGTTATTGACAAATAGACACACACCCCCACCCCTCTTCTTACCAGAGGTAGCGTCTCGGTTCCGCCGGAGCATGGAAAATCCCGCCAGTTCTATATTGTCCTTATCATCGTTCAGCCACGTCTCAGTGAAAAAGAATATGTTTTTGATGTCCTGTTGATAGGATAAGCTTAATCGTAGGTCATCAATTTTGCACGTTGGCAAGAAGAACTAATGGCAATGGGAGTTTACTCGATCGCCTACAGATTCTCAGAAGGCTGCCCGATCTGCGGCCCCTTTTCCTGCGTCTTTTCTTCACACAAAATGTGTGGATCTGGAACTGTTAGAGTGAAAGCAGGATATCCTTCTCTTCGGACTCGTTAAAAAGATGAGAGGCCTGTAATGTTCATCATAGGTACACTTCAACTATGACAACAGACAAAATTATTTTAAAAAATCCAGAAAATCACATTGTAGGATTTTAATGAATTTATTTGCAAACTATGGTGGAAAATAAGTATTTGGTCAATAACAAAAGTTTATCTCAATACTTTGTTATATACCCTTTGTTGGCAATGACAGAGGTCAAACGTTTTCTGTATGTCTTCACAAGGTTTTCACACACTGTTGCTGGTATTTTGGCCCATTCCTCCATGCAGATCTCCTCTAGAGCAGTGATGTTTTGGGGCTGTTGCTGGTCAACACGGACTTTCAACTCCCTCCAAAGATTGTCTATGGGGTTGAGATCTGGAAACTGGCTAGGCCACTCCAGGACCTTGAAATGCTTTTTACGAAGCCACTCCTTCGTTGCCCGGGCGGAGTGTTTGGGATCATTGTCATGCTGAAAGACCCAGCCACGTTTAATCTTCAATGCCCTTGCTGATGGAAGGAGGTTTTCACTCAAAATCTCACGATACATGGCCCCATTCATTCTTTCCTTTACACGGATCAGTCGTCCTGGTCCCTTACAGAAAAACAGCCCCAAAGCATGATGCTTCACAGTAGGTATGGTGTTCTTTGGATGCAACTCAGCATTCTTTGTCCTCCAAACACGACAAATTTAGTTTTTACCAAAAAGTTATATTTTGGTTTCATCTGACCACATGACATTCTCCCAATCTTCTTCTGGATCATCCAAATGCTCTCTAGCAAACTTCAGACGGGCCTGGACATGTACTGGCTTAAGCAGGGGGACACGTCTGGCACTGCAGGATTTGAGTCCCTGGCGGCATAGTGTGTTACTGATGGTAGGCTTTGTTACTTTGGTCCCAGCTCTCTGCAGGTCATTCACTAGGTCACCCAGTGTGGTTCTGGGATTTTTGCTCACTGTTCTTGGGATAATTTTGACCCCACCGGGTGAGATCTTGCGTGGAGCCCCAGATCGAGGGAGATTATCAGTGGTCTTGTATGTCTTCCATTTCCTAATAATTGCTCCCACAATTGATTTCTTCAAACCAAGCTGCTTATCTATTGCAGATTCAGTCTTCCCAGCCTGGTGCAGGTCTACAATTTTGTTTCTGGTGTCCTTTGACAGCTCTTTGGTCTTGGCCATAGTGAAGTTTGGAGTGTGACTGTTTGAGGTTGTGGACAGGTGTCTTTTATACTGATAACAAGTTCAAACGTGCCATTAATACAGGTAACGAGGGGAGGACAGCCTCTTAAAGAAGAAGTTACAGGTCTGTGAGAGACAAATCTTGCTTGTAGGTGACCAAATACTTATTTTCCACCATAATTTGCAAATAAATGCATAATATAATAATGTGATTTTCTGGATTTTTTTTCTCATTTTGTCTGTCATAGTTGAAGTGTACCTATGATGAAAATTACAGGCCTCTCATCTTTTTAAGTGGGAGAACTTGCACAATTGGTGGCTGACAACTTTTTTTGCCCCACTGTATCTATACCACACTGAATAAAAGACCCCAAATGACTTTGCTTAACCACTCAAGCCCAGGGGAAACTCTAAACCACAGCTGTACCTTGTATCAAGGTTGGGGGGTGAGAAGGTTCCTTCACTTCAGGGCTCTTTTGAAAATATGAAAAATCCCTGGCCTTTACAACTCGGCATGTACATCCTTGTTGATAAAGAGCATCAGAGTAAACAAGCTTAAAGACAAACAGGGAATTGTTTGTGAAACGGTATGATTGAGATGTTTAAAGAAGAGGTTACAGGGAGAGTGACCAGCTCTCGTTCCTTGGGTTTGTGATACGTGGAAAGGGAGAAGTATTTTAGACTGCGGGTGAGATGGGATGAGCTGGACTGTAGTAAGATTAAGCGCAGTTCATGGGATCTACAAAACAGGCATGTAATTACATTGAGGGGCTAATGCTGAAAGCATTTTACAAATGCATATCTTTTACCAAATGAGTCATTTAGTAAATTAAAGAGGTCTGTTTTACCCTATTATCTAATTTCTATCAACTGCATTATCTACTCTTCTGTAGTTGCTCATTGATTTTCAATGTTTTTTTTCTCCGTCTCAAATTGACACGCTGCATCCTGTCTCCAAGGACTCCTGTGTCAAGGCTCTGAGTATCTGAGGCCAGTCTCCCATGGGCACTATAACCAGGGGGAAAAATCAAATCAAGTACTCACAAGTTTGGGCTGCCTGCCTATTATGTATCTGGTTTTACTGTCTGTTTAAAATAAATGGGAACTCTTTTGAACAGACCTCGCTCTGGCCTTCATTGATCAAAGTATGTTGACATGGAAACATATTTTGTTCCAGCATAACCTACATGTTCTTCTCACCGATCAAATTATCATGTTTTCTGATGCTGGTGTTTCTCAGGCTTGCAGTTTTCCCTCTTGCTTCCCAATCATTCTTCAACCAAACACTGACCGAACATGGCAAATGGCCATTCCATCACATGAATGTTAACATGCCTCCCCACGGACTAAGTATCATGCGAGGAACACACTGCCTGCTTATCTGAGATCACTGAACCTATGTTTAGAAAGCCAACTAGAATCAAAGACTGAGAGCACAGATACAATAACAGGAGCATGTGCACAAGCGTGCGTGCACACACACACTTCCTTTGTATCGATTTGAGTGGGATAGTCGGAGGGGGAGGATAGGGTGAGTAGAGTGTGTTTTCTGCGTGGTGGCGTCTGGGTGTCTTCATCAGGTGCTGCGCCTGGCCTGGTGCGCTTTCCTCCCTCCTCGTCTAGAGTATCAGCACTTAACTACACTACCTACAGCAAGTCATAATACCCTTTCATTTCTCACTACTTTAGCTATTCATGTTCTTGAAGCCTTATATTTTCAGGGTTCTGGTTACACTTTCAATTAGGCTTCTATCAACATTAAGCTTATTCAGCTTTTTGGGGTCTCAACTTATTGTTGCAAGTTTAGAATAGTAGAATACACAAGGTGCAATTTTTTAAAATGGGGTCGTGCATCAGCAGTTTTTCTCAATTAGCCCATGTCAAAAATGTTGAGAGTTAGTTTGGGAGTTAGCTGGCTGCTAAACTATCTAAACTTGTTATCATTGTCGAATTCCTGGCCAGGGGGGGAAAACATTTCTCTCCACCCCATGGCAAAATGTGTAGAATTACACAAAATTAACTCTAAAACATGGGGGGGAGGCACAAATGTTTTTCTCACTGAGGATGTGGGTCCGCAGACCCGGGAGCAACTTGCGGCTCCTCTATGCACAAGGACTACCTTTTTAACTATTTTGTTGTGTGACAAAACTGCACATAGAGTGGCCTTTTATTGTCTCCAGCACAAGGTGCACCTGTGTAATGGTCATGCTGTTTAATCAGCTTCTTGATATGCCACACCTGTCAGGTGGATGCTCACTAACAGGTATGTAAACAAAATTTGAGAGAGATAATAAGATATTTTATTTCAGTTCATAAGCCATGGAACCAACACTTGCATTTTTATATTTTTGTTCAGTGTAGTGGCCAGGGGTTTTTACTTCTACATTATTGTGTTTTTTGATTTATTTCTAATATATTTTAAGGCTTTTGTTTCCGGTAGATATATTTTTTTACTTTTCCATCTGTTTGAACAGAAATTAAAGCCTTTGCTTATGCCCCCAAAAATAAATACAGTGCCTTCGGAAAGTATTCAGACCCCTTGACTTTTTCCACATTTTGTTACGTTACTTACGGCCTTATTCTGAAATTGATTAAAAACAACAATTTCCTCAATCTACACACAATACCCCTTAATACCCCGTGCTTCTACACCTGCATTGCTTGCTGTTTGGGGTTTTAGGCTGGGTTTCTGTACAGCACTTTGAGATATCAGCTGATGTACGAAGGGCTATATAAATAAATTTGATTTGATTTGATTTAATGACAAAGCGAAAACAGGTTTTTAGATTTTTTTGAAAATGTATTAAAAATAAAAATAGATTCCTTATTTACATAAGTATTTAGACCCTATGAGAAATTGAGCTCAGGTGCATCCTCTTTCCATTGATCATCCTTGATGTTTCTAAAACTTGATTGGAGTCCACCTGTGGTAAATTCAATTGATTGGACATGATTTCAAAAAGCACACACCTGTCTATATAAGGTCCCTTAGTTGACAGTGCATGTCAGAGCAAAAACCAAGCAATGAGGTCGAAGGAATTGTCCATAGAGCTCCGAGACAGGATTGTGTTGTGGCACAGATCTGGGGAAGGGTACCAAAATATTTCTGCAGCATTGAAGGTCCCCAAGAACATAGTGGTCTCCATCATTCTTAAATGGAAGGAGTTTGGAACACCAAAATTCTTCCTAGAGCTGGCGGCCCAGCCAAACTGAGCAATAGGGGGGAAAAGGATATTGGTCAGGGACTTGACCAAGAACCCCATGGTCACTCTGACGTGAGTTCCTCTGTGGAGATGGGAGAACCTTCCAGAAGGACAACCATCTCTACAGTGCTCCACCAATCAGGCCTTTATGGTATAGTGGCCAGACAGAAGCCACTCCTCAGTAAAAGGCACATGACCACCCGCTTGGAGCTTGCCAAAAGGCAGAAACAAGATTCTCTGGTCTGATAAAACCAAGATTGAACTCTTTGGTCTGAATGCCAAGCATCACGTCTGGAGGAAACCTGGCACCATCGTTACGGTGAAGCATGGGGGTGGCGCCATCATGTCGTGGGGATGTTTTTCAGTGGCAGGGACTGAACGGAGAAAAGCACAGGGAGGTCCTTGATGGAAACCTGCTCCGAGCACTCAGGACCTCAGACTGTGGTGAAGGTTCACCTTCCAATAGGACAGCGAAGCACACAGCCAAGACAACGCAGGAGTAGCTTCGGGACAAGTCCCGGACTTGAGCCTGATCTAACATCTCTGGAGAGACTTAAAAACAGCTGTGCAGCAACACTCCCCATCCAACCTGACAGAGAAGAATGGGAGAAACTCTCCAAATACAGGTGTGCCAAGCTTGTAGCGTCATACCCAAAAAAGACTCTCAGGCTGTAATCACCACCAAGGGTGCTTCAACAAACTATTGAGTAAAGGGTCTGAATTAGAGGTCGACCGCTTATGATTTTTCAACACCGATACCGATTATTGGAGGACAAAAAAAAGCGGATACCGATTAATCGGCCGATTTTTAAAGTGTGTGTGTGTGTGTGTGTTTTTGTAATAATGACAATTGCAACGATACTGAATGAACACTTATTTTAACTTAATATAATACATATGGGCTTTTGGATGGGTGTTCTTAAGGTGATTCCACAGTGGTGGTATTTTTTGATTTAGCCGTTGCTGAACCCATGCTTACATCTTTATCACAAATAAGACACCTTGCTTTCCCTGGTGCCAATTCCATGTAATAGTCCCACACTGGTGCTCTGCTTTTCTATGCCATCTGTAAAAAAACACACACACAGCTCTGAAGTGACAATGATACTGAAGAGTCTGCTTAGGAGACAAATACTCTCAACTGTTTGAATAAAAAGAGTTGAAGTTACCTGTGATGAATGTTGAAAACAAAAACTATAATTTCTATATGCAGGAAATCCTATTTTAATAATGGACATGGTAAAAATGACTACCAAAGTGTGAGTCATAATTCCCATGACACCTTCTAGCAAAATCTGAAAAGCGGTTTCGTCATTCATTTATTCCATAGGATATTTTTAGATTCACTTAAAATAAGGTCTGTTTCGTGTAGGCTTTCACCACCTTGCCAATTTTATAACTGTGTAGATATCAATAGGACAAGGTAACTGATCAATATTGGCTAAATATAAGCGAAGATCATTTTTTTTGTAGAGTGGATTTATGAAAATATTTTGACAAACGTTACCTTATCCTAGTGACATTTACACGGGCCTCATTTGAAGTAGATATTCTCTATGGAAGACATGAACGGTAAAATAACGAAGGAACCCCTTTCAAGTTCAGTCACAAGTTATTACAGGAATTATAACGTGTCGACTATTTCTCTCTAAACCATATACCTTTGACTATTACGAGCCTGCTGCTGCCTACCACCCCTCAGTCAGACTGCTCTATCAAATATCAAATCATAGACTTAACTATAATAAACACACAGAAATACGAGCCTTAGGTCAAATTATATATTCTTGTTACATTGCACAACCTTCAATGTTATGTCATAATTATGTAAAATTCTGGCAAATTAGAACGCAATGAGCCAGGCTGCCCAAACTGTTGCATATACCCTGACACTGTGTGCAATGAACGCAAAAGAAGTGACACAATTTCACCTGGTTAATATTGCCTGCTAACCTGGATTTCTTTTAACTAAATATGCAGGTTTAAAAATATATACTTGTAGGGCCTCTCGGGTGGCGCAGTGGTTAAGGGCGCTGTACTGCAGCGCCAGCTGTGCCATCAGAGTCCCTGGGTTCGCGCCCAGGCTCTGTCGTAACCGGCCGCGACCGGGAGGTCCGTGGGGCGACGCACAATTGGCCTAGCGTCGTCCGAGTTAGGGAGGGATTGGTCGGATCTCCTTGTCTGATCTGTGTTGTGTTGTGTTGCGCTGTGTTAAGAAGCAGTGCGGCTGGTTGGGTTGGGTTGTGTATCGGAGGACGCATGACATTCAGCCTTCGTCTCTCCCGAGCCCGTACGGGAGTTGTAGCAATGAGACTCCTGTGGCGGGCCGGGCGCAGTGCGCGCTAGCCAAGGTTGCCAGGTGCACGGTGTAGCCTCCGACACATTGGTGCGGCTGGCTTCCGGGTTGGATGTGCGCTGTGTTAAGAAGCAGTGCGGCTGGTTGGGTTGTGTATCGGAGGACGCATGACATTCAGCCTTCGTCTCTCCCGAGCCCGTACGGGAGTTGTAGCAATGAGACTCCTGTGGCGGGCCGGGCGCAGTGCGCGCTAGCCAAGGTTGCCAGGTGCACGGTGTAGCCTCCGACACATTGGTGCGGCTGGCTTCCGGGTTGGATGTGCGCTGTGTTAAGAAGCAGTGCGGCTGGTTGGGTTGTGTATCGGAGGACGCATGACATTCAGCCTTCGTCTCTCCCGAGCCCGTACGGGAGTTGTAGCAATGAGACAAGATAGTAGCTACTACAACAATTGGATACCACGAAATTGGGGTAAAATAAAATAAACTATATATATATGTTGTGTATTGATTTTAAGAAAGGCATTGATGTTTATGGTTAAGTACACACATTGGAGCCTCGGGGCCCCAATACATTTCAATTATTCAAAATGTCGAGGCACATTGGAGTCTAGACTGAGTTTAATGACAGCAGTCAACCCCGTCCTCTGTACAAACCACTACTACAACCCCATCCCCTTCTTCCCAAAAACCCACCAAAGCCTACCCCCCAAAAAACAGTAATTGATGCTGGGGATTAAAAAAAACTTGAATGCTACTGTGCCACCCCTCAAACCCCCTCCCCCTCCCCCTTCTCTGCCCTTAATCCCCCCTACCATCTCCTCTAGGTTGGGGCTAATCCCAAACCTCCACAACCGACAGCAATCTCCCCGAAATGTAGGAGCTCCCCCTTTTAAGTACTGCCCCACCCCCACTACTACATCCTGGGTTCACTCCCCTACCCCCAATGATCTCAGTCTGGGTTGGTCAAATTCCATGTAATTGCCAGACAAAGGACCAGTATGATGTCACAAGATGAAGGATTATGAAATTGTATGGGCAAAGTCCATTTTTGACTAAAGTAACACTGTCAGTAGAGCACCACTATTTAAAAGCAAGCTGTCAGCACCTTTTGTCTTTTGAACTTCACTTCCCCCATGTGTTTACCATTTTTATAGAGCCTGTAGGTTCAGAGTATCATATGACCAAGGTGTCTTTGAGCTTTCTGTTGATGTCTGCAAGTACAAGAATTTGTAAAATTGCTTGTCATTCAAAATAGAGTCCGACCATAACTAATGGAATTACAGTTCATGAAAATGTATGCTTAATCCAGTATAAACTCATTTATATAATTTATTACTCGAGACTAATTCTACAGCACAACGGCAGATTCATGTCTTAAATGTAAAATTAACAATGACCCTGTAATCCTTGCCTTCTGGGAATGTTATAAAGTCATGGGCGGAGTTAGAAAGTTGTCTGGTGCTTTATCTAAAAGTTTCCTTATTGTCTCAATGTTGAACATGCGTGGGCAACGGAGAGAAAGAAAATAGTGCAGTTTGAGACCATGTGGCTGAGAATGATGCTGAGACTGGAGATGTGAGCAGGTGGGTCTGGGCAGGGGTGATGTTGTGGATGTATGTTTGTATGCATCTGTTGTTTTGTATGTATTTTTTTTATTGTACAAAATATAATCTTATCAAATAAAATGGAGCCCAACCGATTTATTATCTGCTGATATTATCCTTTTAGGATATACTTAATCAGTGTTTAGGTTAATCCACTGAAAAGGACCGATATAAAATGTGGTGAAAACGCACAAAAAGCTGTTCTTTATAGAATTAGACTTTTTTTTTTTAAATTGTATTGTTCAATTTCATTATTATGTCTTGAGGGAGCTGGCACTCTTTACATGGCTATACGCCTATCTTGCCGTGGCGCGCTACAGCAAGAATGGACACCCAATGTAACTACACCAGTCGGAGAGGAGAGTGACCTACCGTGAACTATGGTGAGTGCTAAGTAAATATAAGCTTGCCAGCTCAATAAAGTGCCAAAAATGTGTACTGACCATATACTGTTGCGTGAAGTGTCATAGTAGGGTGTAAAGCAATTGCCGTGCTAAGAAACCTCAACCTGCAAAATCTTATTTGTTTATATGTGCTCATTGCGAAAAATGTTTTCAGACACTGAAAAAACACAGAAGGTTACAAAGTAGCGCTTCATTGCTACATTTTGATGTATGGGTTGTCATTTCTCAGGCCAGAGACTGGTCCAAATTCATGTTTTGGCATCCCCATTTCCATGACGAGTGCTAGCCAGCTAGCTAGTTGTGTGGAGGTACTTGATGCCGTTCACTCAGGCAATGCTTGAAGGCGAGAGGCAGCGTTGTGCCAGCAGCAAATTTTGTG
The DNA here is from genome assembly GCF_045791955.1 of Oncorhynchus clarkii lewisi. Lineage (NCBI taxonomy): Eukaryota > Metazoa > Chordata > Actinopteri > Salmoniformes > Salmonidae > Oncorhynchus > Oncorhynchus clarkii. The sequence goes on from NC_092153.1 coordinate 57,213,508, forward strand.
ATTTAGATTTTTTTTCCTTTCAAGTGACAACTACCAGAAATCAGTGGCTGCAACCCTGCAATTGATGAAAACATAGCTAAGTACATGTATGTTGATGTCCAGCTGGCTAGCATGAGGCAGCTCATTCTTCAGGGCCTAGGTAAATGTTTTGCTGGAATCTCCTAACCTTTTTAGGGCACAAATGCAAATCTTGCCTAATCAATTAGATTGCTAGATATAATATAATACTTCTATCTGTATTTAGTATTTTGCCTACTGTATTTAATTATCCACTTCCATAAATCATGTTTCATTAATACTGTGTACACGTATTATACACTGAATGACTAAGCAAATCGCAATGCCCTCATTTTGTAAAAACTACAAGTTAATAATAATGCAAAATAGTTGTACTTTTTTACCCCTTTTTCTCCCCAATTTCATGATTTCCGATTGGTAGTTACGGTCTTGTCCCATTGCTGCAGCTCCCGTACGGTCTCTGGAGATGCGAAGGTCTAGAGCCATGCATCCTTCGAAACACGACACCGCCAAGAACACAAGCAATTTGTGGGCTCACCTGAAACTGAGACACAACGATGCCTACGAAGAGGCACAGGGACAAATGCACAGAGAATAACTTCTT